>NW_024962314.1:299906-411024 GCF_019238085.1 Lagopus leucura | reverse complement strand
CGGGGCCGGCCGCCATCGCCGCGCCCCGCCGGCAGCGCCGCCCGCGGGGGCCGCGGCTCAGAAGGCCGAGGGGAGGGCGGGGATGAGGAGGAGCGGCGGCTCCGCGCCTTCCCCATCTCCGCGCTGAGCGAGCGGCACCTGCCAGGCCCCGCCCGTGCCAGGCGGTGCGGTGTGCCCGGAGATGCAGTGCCCGGTTTTCCCCATCGTTAAACGCACGGACCGGTCCGAGGGGACAGCGAGGCTCTGCCCACCCCGTGCGGCGCCGTGCCGTGCAGCGCAATGCAATGCAGCGCAAGGCAACGTAGCGCAAAGCAAAGCAATGCAAAGCAATGCAATGCAATGCAGCGCGGCGCGTCGAGCCCCAGCCGCGGTTCGGCTTTGGCGGCGCTGTGCCGTCCTCGGGCGCCCCCTGGTGGCGCAGCGCTGCACGGCGCTTTCCCGGTGCCGTTCCGTCGCGTCTTGAAGGCGGATCCCAGCGGATCTTTCAGGCTGGGAAGGGACGCTGAGATCCGCAGTCGCGGTGATGAGCTGAAGCCACGCTGGACCAGGCCTGGAGCTGCACTGCTGTGCACCGATGGTGCAGCTCATGGACTTAATGCCCCCGTGAGCTGTGCAGTGCAGCCATGGAGCTGCGGGCTGCCCTGCGCTCCTGGGAGCAGCACACAGTGCTCCTATGGAAACCGCCCGCAAAAAGCCATTGGATGTCGATGTGTTCAAGACTTTGGTTTTCCTCTCAGGAATTTTGGCCAAGTATCTTTGCAGAGATTTCTACATCCAGGATTCCTGGCTGTCTGAACGAGCTTCAGAGTGCTAACAAGACCGAGAGGCACCGCTCATGAGAACTGGCAGTAATCCATGCAAACAGTGCTCCCCAAACTTCTGGCATGTGTGCCGTTACTTCTGGGACGCCGCTTTGCTCATGCACAGATTCTCACATCTCCCCAAGCTGTGGGATCTGCTCCGGCTGCCTCTAAATCAGCGCAGCGCCTTCCTGGCAACGTCCACTACGATGGGCACTGTGTGCAAACCCTGCAGCAACCACAGCTGGGTGTGCAGGTTGGACTCCATAGTGGAATTTATCCTCAGCAGAATGAACTCCTGTGCAAGAAGGGGCTGCTGTCTGTGCCTGTGACACTGCTGCCATCTTCCCATCTTTCTGACACCCCGGGGTCCCTCACACTGCTGACCACATCCCTGTCTATTTTCCTATGATGCTCTTTCGAATTTAGCCCAGCTCTGGTCTTTGAGCACGAAGCTTTTGAACAAAAAGTTCTTATTGCAGGTCTGCTCCCAAGATGATCAGTTTGAGCACACACCATTCATTCATCTCCCACATCCAGAATAAAATCCGCATCGTGTGCCTCCAGCTGCCGCTATCTTTAAGTACTGTTTTCGTTCCCTTCAGTTTCTCCTGAACTTTGACTGCTCCACGATAAATAAGTGCTTTATTTATGAAACAAACAAAGCTTTCTGGCACAGCCCGGATTTGTGCCTCTCGCCTTTCACCGCAGCCTTCCCCGCCCCGTGGTGCGAAGCATCGCAGCGCCGACCCGACAGCAGATGGCGCGGGGACCCACGGCACCTGCCGAGCTGCGGGGACGGCTTCGCCTCCATCCTCGGCCGCTAAAGGGCTCCCTCAATGGAAGGGACCGGCCAGCCAAAGCCCTCCTCCACGAGGACAGCAAGGCAGAGAACCTTAGGATCGTTAAGGTTGGGAAAGACCTTCGAGTTCCCCAAGCCCAACCCCAGCCCGTCCCCCCGCACCGCCCACATCCCTCAGCGCCACTTCCGCGGCTCCGAACGCCCCCAGGGATGCTGACCCCTGCGCACTCCTCCAGCCCTGCAGCGAACAGCCCTGGAGCAAAGAGCAGAGCCGAGATTTGCAGCAGCAGAGCCCAAATTTCACGATGCTGGGCCCTTTTCTGAAGATGTCACTCAGCTTTTCATTCATCCGTTCCATCTTTGGAGGAAGGAAGCGGGGAGATGTGAGCCTCCAGAACCCGACAGCCCTGCTGCACATCTCTGGGAACTCAGCAGGAGGGGGTGGCTCTGTCCAGGTCTGCAGCCATCTGCAGCACCAGAGTGCTGAGCATTGCACACTTCCTATGAGTCATCTCATTTCCCGGCCCCACGGGGCAGGACGCACGTCCCCATGGCTGCATCAGAGCTGGGGTAAGGCTTCAGCCCTCAGCAGGAACTCAGAGAGCCTGGAGGGAGATCCGTGGCCATCAGGACCACCTGATGGTGACGTGGAGGTGCTCAGGTCAACCTGCGTGGTGGCAGCTGGGGATGCTCTGCTCAGTGACGTGGTTCCCTGTGTGAGGCAGGGAGAACCCATCGCTCTGCAACCACCGCAGGGAGCTGCAGTGAGAAGGGATCAGCCTTTTTTCTCAAGGGACAGATGACGTGTGGGTTGCTCTATAAGTAATGCCTCCTATTTGTTTCCAGGGAAACCACTATAGATACAAAGAACACAATAACACGATTTGATAGAGCAAATTCTCAGCTCCTCAGATTCAAAGCTCCACAATCTTTCCTGAGCTGAGGGCCTCAGATCTGGACTCAGCTCTGCAGATGGGGCCTCACAAGGGCAGAGCAGAGGGGGGCAATCCGCTCCTGCTCACTACCACCCCTCTTTTGATGCAGCCCAGGCTGCAGTTGGCTGCAAGATCACAGTGCTGGCCCACCTGCAGCCTTTTGTCCCTCAGGACCCCTGGTCCTTCTGTGCAGGGCTGCTCTCAAGGAGTTCTCCCGGTCTGTACACATATCTGGGATTGCCCTGGCTCAGCTGTAACACCCTGCACTTGGTCCTGCTGAACCCCATAAGGTTCACGGACCCCCATTTTGAGTGCATTCTGGTCCCTTTGGATGGGAAGTTGAGATTGAATGTTAGGGAGCATTTATTCGCAGAGAGGATGGCCGAGCGTCGGCACAGGCTGAATGAGGGATGGGGAGGAGCTCCCCGCGTCGGAGCTGTGCGGATGTGGCACAGAGGGATGCGGTGCAGCGCTGGGACGCGGTAGTGCTGGGTGATGGTTGGGCAGCGCGGGGTGCAGAGGGGACAGCGGGTGGCAGCGAGGTGGCAGAGGGCGCTGGGGGTGACGCTGGGAGCGCTGGGGTGGCATCGTGCCGTGATGGGCGCCGCGAGGCTGACGGCCTCCGTGCCTTCCTCCTCCTCCTCCTCCTCCTCCTCCTTCTCCTCCTCCTCCGCCCGGGGCAGTGACATCAGGCCGTGCTGGCGCTGAGCGCGAAGCGCCGCCTCCCCCCGCCGCCAACAAAAGTCCCCGAGCGCCCTGCGGGCCCCAACGCCGCACCCGCCGCCTCCCGACCCGCCCGGCCCGGCCCGGCCCACAGCCGCAGGTACGAACCGGGGCCGCCGGACCCCAACATCCCACCCCGCCCGCGGATGGGGAGCTCCGCGCACGGCGCGCCCGGAGGGCTGCGGCCCCGCGGGTGGGCGAGGGTCGATGCTGCTGGGTGGGCGGAGGGGCACGGGGAGCACCGGGGGACTTGGGGGGGTAAGCAGAGGAGGAGGACGAAGTTTGGCCCCGGGGACAGAATCGCAGAACTTCCCCATCCGGGCCGGGTGCTGGCGGTGATGCTCATCGGGAAGTCCCAACGGCCGCGCCGCGCTCCCTCTCCCCGTGCCCTGCGTCGCTTTGCCTTTCAGAGCGGATAACTTTTGGGAGCCGGGGGGACCGGGAGAGCGGCCCCCATCACTGCGCAGCGGGCGCGGCTCCGGGCTCCCCAAACCCCGCAGGTGGCAGCGGGGCCGCGCGTGGCAGCGGGCATTGGTCAGCGCTGAGCACCACGCGCGGATGCTGCCAGGAGGCAGCGATCGCTGGGGAAGCTCCGGAGCAGCCGCTTGAATTCGTCTCGAGGACGCAGCGCGGTGCTGGGATGCAGGGAGGGCTGTGCCGGGCCGGGAGGTGCAGCAGCTGCCAGCTGTGGGGTTGGCTGTGGGGTTGGATCCTGGGGTTGTTGCTGCTCCTCGTTGCTGTGGTTGTGGCTCAGCACTTGCTTGCCATCCACAGAGCGCATCGCCAAAGCAGGGGCAGCGCGGTCCCCTCCCCGCCGTGATTCCATCCCTCTTCCCCCACCTGCATCTCCACCTCCATCAGGCAGAAAGCCTTGCAAAGCTGCAGGGAGCTGTGTCGGGCAGGAGGTTTGATCCCCACGGAAGCCAGGAGCTTTTCTTAGCGTCCATGAAAGTGCTTTGCAGAGTTCTGCATAAAATCGGGCTTTTCTTTGAGAAATGAGCTGAATGCCCAGCTGTGATAGGGAGCTTTCCAGTTTGTAAGCTCAGCCTGGGAGCCATGTGGCCGTCAGGCAGCAGCAGGCAGCTCTGTGCTCTTGATACCCGTGCGTGGCAGCAGGGTGGCACAGCACTGCTCCTCCCTGCCACAGACATCAGATGGGCAGCAGTGGTACCCCAACGTCCCACTGCAGGACCTGGGGGCACAGTGTGTGTGTGAGGGTCGCTCCTGACTTCAGATCCCCCCCTGATTCCCTCCTCTTCAGACAAAGCCCCCGGAGCTCTCAGCTCCAGCACAGCTGCTGCTCTGTTCCTTGGTGTCTGCGCTGATGCTCAGTGTTTTGTTGCATCCCAGCACTCACTGCTCTCAGAACTCCATTCTCTCACCAGATCAGCATCACTGTATCATCCTTCATCCCCAGTTACACCACTGGCATCCCAGAGTCTCCTTATGTCACTGCTGTGACATGGGGGTACAGGAGCACAGTGCCAGCCCCCCTCTTGTAGGGCTGTTCCCATGCATGGTGCTGTGGCAGCTGCTCCATACACGATGCCATTTGTTTGGGGCTGAGTCCCCATGGCCTGAATGCAGTTCCCAGTGCTCCATCCTGCCCATTTCCCACCCATCTCCATGAGCTGATTCCTTCTGCTCTCTTCAGGCATCTCCTTCTCTCCCTGCTCACATCATGGCTGTGCCAGCTGCTCTCTGAAGTGGAAGGCAGCTATCTCACCCCAGGAACTGTGATTCCCACCTATTGCTTGTCCTTTTGCCAGACCATGTAACGATCCTGCATCAAGAGTGAATATCAGGCAGCGCCAGTGCTTTCCTGCCTTTCCTTGTATTCATACTTTCACTGCAAAAAATCTCCCCGCTTTTTACACAGCCTGAATCTCCTGTTCCCTAGCAATCTTCTCCGAGCACAAAATGAGACCTGAAACCAGGGCTGTGGGACCCCAAATCCAGGGCTATGGGACCCTGAAATCGGGCCTGTGGGATGCAGCAGTGGGGCCTGACAGCTGTCCTGCTTCAGGTGGAATGGGGCACTTTGAGAGGCAGTGTCAGAGGCAGCCCTGTGTTATCCCTGGTGAGGGGCTGATGTGGGTGCAGTGGTTCCTCTGTCTGCCCCCTAAGGAAGCTCCTGAACCCTGCTGAGCTCTGCCAGGAGGAAATAACACAACAACACACTCTCCAGAGAAACACTTTGTGTCCTTTTAAGGCAATGCAAGGGCTGGGACTGGAGTTAGCTGGCTGGAAGGGAGGGATTTGGCACCGCTGTGCCCTGGGTAGGAAGCCCAGCCTGCAGGGCGTTGAGGAAAGGCTTCCTGGCTGCTGTGATCACACCCAAACAGCTCCGACACCCCTGGGGCTGCACTGCCTCCTCCTCCAGCCCCACACCTGCACTGTCTGTGTGTCTGTCCTGCACACAGCTGGCTGTGGGGCTGAGCCTGCAGCACCCGCAGACCCTTGTATCACCCAGCACCTCCAGCAAGCGTTTGCTTCTGATGTCTTTGTGACCACCTGAGGTTGCCTATGGTCCTTCTACTGGCCTCCTTACCCTCAGCTTCTCCCCTTTGTTGGCTTTGAGTTTCTTGAGGCTTCCGTTGCCCCAGCCTTCAAAATACCAAGGCTGGGTTGGAGCTCAGCCGTGTGTGTTCGCCGTTTGTCTTACTGTGGGATTATCTGCACATTTGAAGATCAGGTGGCCTCTCATCACTCACCAGAGGCATTTCAGGAAAGAGGAGAGCAAAGGAGAAGCATTAACATGCTGCCAGGGAGCTGCATGGTCGGTTAGGTCAGTGCTCAGGTGTTGGCCGACCTTCGTACTCCTCTTCCTCCCTTCCTTTGCTCAGAACAGAGCCGTGAGCTCCCAGGACCTGGGATGCTGATCCCGCTGGATGCTCTAAGTGGGCACTCTGAGTTCTGCTGATTCTGCTCCTCAGCAGCATTATGAATCAGTGCAAACATTTTCTGCCCCTTCTCTCCCCACAGGATGCCAAACTGGGGTGGAGGGAAGAAATGTGGCGTGTGCCAGAAGGCGGTGTACTTCGCTGAGGAGGTGCAGTGTGAAGGCAGCAGCTTCCACAAGTCCTGCTTCTTGTGCAGTGAGTACTGCCCTCCCCTTGCCCCACTCCCTGACAGCAGTTTGTGTCCTGTTTGTATATATAAACGTTTATGAGGCATGTCAATGCTCAGTGGGTTTCCCCTACAAGCAGCCAGGGTGCAGGAGCTGTGTGGAGGTGTTCTGCTGTCCTCCAGGCTGAAGAAGCACGGATCAGCCCAGAGCACCACGGGATGTCAGGGCTGAGCTTAGCCAGCATCCATACTGCATCCCTACACCAGGGAATATTGAGGTCCTGTCCCTGGAGGTGCCTCAGATGCTGAAGGCTGGAGCATGAGCTGGGCGCTCCCACCAGGCAGGAGGTGGCACGTTGCACAGTGCTGGCCCTGGTCCTCCGCACTGCTTTGCTGGGAGCTGGGATATGATCTGCCCTGTGTCTGGTGCAAGATGGCCTCCAGGAGCCAAAACATCAGGCAGGAGACATTGCTTGGGGAAGGGAAGGAGCTCAGCGCTATGGGGAAGGGAGAAGGTTGTCCCACATCTGCTCGTGGAAGCACATCACCAGGCAGAGCACCACGACATGGGCTGCCATCCTCACGCTTTGCAGAGGGACCTCATCCTGCTCCTCGTGTGCCTGGCAGCTCTGCCTGTCCCAGTGGGCTCCTCCCCAGCCCTGCTTCCCAGCCCCGTGCTGCTGAGCTGCTCTGAGCTCCTCCAGCTTCCCCAGCACTGCTCTTGGGCCCCTTTGGGAATGTGAAGCCACTATCTTTAGGAGAGAAAAACAAACACTGGGAGCTGATTTGCCAAGGAAATAATCAGAAAGGAGCCAAACCTACCACAGTGCATTAAACTGGAGATCAGCTCCGGGAGTGAGTGCTGATTGACTGCGTGGCGTTGGTCCAGCTAAGGCAATAGCACAAGCAGAAGTGTGATGCAAGGAAGCTGCCTGGCCTCAGAGCAGCAGCAGCAGCTCTTGTCTGGCTGTTCTGTGGGGCAGCTCAGCTGTTCTTAGAAAAACAAAGGGTTCTTCATGCAATGAGTGCGGTGTGCTGGAATTTCTGCGATGCAGAAACCGGGGGCTGATTTCTAGGAAGCAGATTGGGAAGGAATTTTTTTGTTGCATGACAGTGGTTGGGGCAGACGAGGAGCAGTGGATGCGGGGACTGAAGGCTGCAGCCACCCAGCGTGGGGGGAGAGGAAAGCAGATGCCATCGGCGTCACCACCGTTAGGACAAAGCCCTTTGAACCCACTGGTGTCGGCCCCCACATCCATCCCTGTGGGTTCTGAATGCAGAACTGTCCCTACTCAGCTCTGGGCTGCTCTGTCCCACCGCCAGCCCATCCGTTGGACACCCACTCTGAGCCACGGGATGCACAGTTCCACATCAGCCTGGATCCCAACCCCTATCCAGGGGACGGGGAGCACACAGTGAGCACAGGACCCTGCCAGCCCTCCTTAGATGGCCACAGGCTTCCTTCCCACCTCCTCCCTCCAGCAGTGCGTGGGGTTGCCTGCGGCCACGCGGGAGGAGCACCATATTTAGTAATAGGGCCGAGGAACGCTGCCTCCCCCCCGGATTGAATGCACTGAGGGAGCTGTGTTTGCATTCCTGTGATATTGGTAAAGGGCAAGGAACTTTCCTGCTGGCAAGGAGCGAAACGGGCTGCTGGGAGCGTCGACATTTAAGGCGTGTGAGCAGGATGGGGATGGCTGGGGTGCAGCTGTAACAGGACCTGTTTTGGCGCTGGCTGCCAGCGCTGTGGACTCTGCCTTGGGCGTCATGCTCTGAACGGGGCAGGTAAACACTGGAGATTGCTGTGAGCCTCGTTTGTTTGCTGCTTCCCTCCCATCACGGTGTGCCAGGAAGGGCTGGGAGCTGACGTGGAGGATGAGATCAGAATGGGACATGAGCACAGCGCCGGGGTCCCCAGGCCCTGCTGCTGTCCCCTTGTGTCCCATCTTATGTCCCACACTGACCCCATGGCCGGGACACCCACCTGACTGGCAGTGCTGAGTGTGCCCTGCACAACCCCTCTCCTGGCACAGACCTGGGATGGCACACTGACATGAGTATCTGTGTGATTTGTGGGGAAATTTAGGATTTGTGCCCCGTCCTGGCTCCAAACCTGCCCCCACCCAGGGTTCCGGCAGCAGTGAGGTTAACAGAGCTGCTGCCTTATTTATTATCAGCCTTGTAGCCTTGGTGGTTGCTTCCTTTTAAAGCCAGACAATGTTCTTGTTGTGATCCTTATCTGCAGCCGTTTTGCATGCACTCCCTTTGAACACTGATCTTGTCTGGGGTTTCCTCGCTCCTTGAAAGCCGAGTCCCGTGTGAGGACTTGTTCTCTGCTGCTAACAAGCAGATCTGGATGCACGGGCTGACAGGGCCCTCCATCTCTTCCAGTGGTCTGTAAGAAGAACTTGGACAGCACCACTGTTGCTGTGCATGGAGATGAGATCTACTGCAAGTCCTGCTATGGCAAGAAGTACGGCCCCAAGGGCTATGGGTACGGGATGGGCGCCGGGACCCTGAGCACCGACAAGGGCGAGTCTCTGGGAATCAAATACGAAGAGTGAGTTGAAGTCTTGTTTTGAAATCGGGGACGTTGTGTCCACCTTCTCCCTCACATCTGTCCAGATGTGCTCGGCTGTACCGCCCTGCAAAGCCCACTGAGTGTCCAGCAGTCCCCAAGCTGCAGAGTGTCATGGATTCCCTGCTTCAGGGGGGACTTCCCATGTGCTGGGCATGCCACGTGGCTGGCAATAGGCCCACATCTGCTCTGATGTTCTCAGTGACATGAGGGCTCCACAGGCACGTCCCCATCGCCCAGCCCTGCTGCCCATCCCATCCCAGCACACAGCTGTGGGGCTGCAGTTTCCACGGGGGTCAACGCCATCCTGACAGCCCCTCCGAAAGTGGGCTGGGATTTGCATTCCCACAGCTCTGCCCTCCTCTTCCCGTTCCTGCACCCCATTAATGCGCTCCCTCCCGTCCACAGGGGCCAATCCCACCGACCCACCAACCCGAATGCATCCAGAATGGCCCAGAAGGTCGGCGGCTCCGATGGCTGCCCGCGCTGTGGCCAAGCGGTGTACGCAGCCGAGAAGGTGATTGGAGCTGGAAAGGTACGGATGGGGCACACACACACACACACACACACACCCTGCGACCCTGGCACCTAAAGGGGAGCTTTACCAGGACCCTCCGCATCCCCTCCTGTGGCCCCAACCCTGCCCAGCTCTGAACCCAAGAGTGCTCCAGGCTCACCTCTGTGCTGTGGGGTCAGGACGGTGGAAGGCCTCAGCTATGGGGCTGTGCTGGTGGCACTGGTGCTGCCCCACACATCGACCCTTGCACTTCATCCTCCCTGCAGTCGGTGCTCGTCCCCAGAGCACAGAAGCATGGAGTCACAGGAGCCTCCAGCACCGTACTGAGGCTCCAGCAGGGTCTGTGAGGGATGTGCCATATTTTGGTTATCCTCAAAATCCCAGCGCTGGCTCTTGGCCTCCCGGTGTTGTTGATGTTTACAGGGACCCAAATCTGGCAAAGCAATTGTGCTCGAGAAAACCAGAGAGGATTCCAGAGCATGTATTCAATGTACTAATGTTCGCTGGATGACTCTCAGCTACCTCCTCCCCCAGCCCTAATTTCACATTTTCTTCCAAAAAAGGTTTGATGTTTTCCAAAGCGTTTATTTAAATTCCTCTGTGAGGGCTCTGGCTGCTCTGTGTGCTGCTCGGGGCCCGTGAGCTCATCTGTCCCCGGAGGGACTGGCAGGGCTGGGGGAGCTTTATTTTTGAACGCTGGCTGATTCCTGCATTCTTAGTGTCTATTTGCTGCCCTAGAGCTGCAGTTGTCTCCTCCCAGTGCCACCCCTGGGCTCAGGTGCAGCAGATCCTGGTGAATAACTCAGAGGATTTATTGTTGTGTTTTAAGAGAAGGACGATTGCTTTTCACCCACTGCATTGTGAAGTGACTGTTGAGGGATGGGGGTGGTGAAGGCTCAGTTTAGGAGCCAATGTTTTCCCTCTGTGTCTTCACCACGGGGCAGGAGGGCTTTGCTGTGCTGAGGGTGGGGAGGAGGGCTCTTGCCAGACTTTCCATCAGCAAACCCCTTTGCTGATGGCTTTGGGTCAGAACCAGGGTCAGAATCCCTCCAAAGGGATCCCACCTGGTACCAAAGCTTTGCTGTCTCGTCTCCATTACCATCTGACTGGGTTCCTCTCCTGTCTCACAGTCCTGGCACAAGTCCTGCTTCCGCTGCGCCAAGTGTGGCAAAAGCCTGGAGTCCACCACCCTGGCAGACAAAGACGGGGAGATCTACTGCAAAGGTCTGTGCCACGTCCCCTGCCTTGTGGGGCTGTTGCAGGGGGGTCCCTGGGCTCAGGTCCCCTCCAGTTGTCCTGGCTGCTGGGCCTGGAGGTGTGAGATTGGGGATGGGGCAGGGATCCGGGAGACGGTGACCCTGCAACTCTGGGGAGCGTTGCAGACATGGCAAACCCTGCTCTGCTTTAAGAGAACTGCTACGGTGCCCTCGTGCCACTGTCCTAATGTTACTCCTCCTCTCTCTGCAGGTTGCTACGCCAAGAACTTCGGGCCCAAAGGCTTTGGCTTCGGGCAGGGGGCCGGGGCGCTCATCCACTCGCAGTGAGGCACCAGGAGCCGCGCTCTGCTCCTCCTGGGCTCCTGCAGCCCAGCCCTGGGTTTCCGCACACCGCAGCGAGCTCCCTCACCTCCTCCATCCCCGCCTGCTGCTTTGCGGCACCAGCGCCTTCCCCTGCCCCGACCCTGCGCTCCCCGAAGCTGCGGGAGCCCCATTGCCACCACGGGTCCCTCGGCACGGGCACACAGCTCGCTCCCACCCGCAGTGAGGCTCCCAGCGTTCCGCTCCGCGTCGCCCGTCCCGCCGGGATGAGCCGCGCTGCGCCGTGTCACCGAGCAAGGAATAAACATCAAAGCTGACCCAAGGCGTTGCCCGAGGGGTTGCGGGGTTGTTCCCCAGGAGCTCAGGATGGAGCGGGAGGACGGGAAGCGGTGCTGTTGCAGCTTGCAATGAAAGCGGAGGGGCTCACCCTGCAGCTCCGCAGCCCCTCCTGCCCTCCCCTCGTGTGACCATTTCCTAGGCAGTGTTTCCTTCCTGCACTCCGCGCGGGCGCTGCCATGCGCACACCGCGTCCAAACCCATCAGCGCTGCTCCGTGGCGCTGCTCCAGGCAGCCGTGCCCAGCAGTGCTAACAGCTCTGAGCTTTTCACCTACTCCCGGGTTGGGTGTTGTTTTTTTTTTTTGCTGGATTCTGATCCTCCAGCTTGGCAGCTCTCCAGGTTTAATTTGTTTTCACTGAAACACTTTGCTTTCGCTGTGTGCTTCTCTCCTTTGACCGGCGTGAGATACTCACCGATCAGCCTCGCCGTCTGTCCTTTCCAATCCGCAGTGGGACGGCTGCAACTGCTTCCCTCTGCTGGCTGCTGCTCCCCAGGCACGGCTCCGGACAGACGGACGGTTGTGTCTGCACATCTGTACCCATGCACTGCCCAACGCATCCGCAGCACCCAGCCCTGATGGCAGCCTAGGGGCTGCAGCGCTGGGGATTGGGGATGGGGATGGGGTACCCAACACCGTCCAGAGAGATGCCCTGGGACGGTGGTGACAGAGCTGCAGCATCGAGCTCTGCTGGCTCAGCAGAATGAGACCCTTCTCTGGGTCTGGGACCGTCACCAGAGGACAGAGGGGAGGTGACAGGCTCTGTGACCTCATGGCTGTGGGAAACTGATCTTCCCATGGTGGCTGGAGGTGGCAATGCAGTGAGCAGCCCCAGCTGGCGAGGGAAGAGACCGTGGGGTTGGTGGCCAGCAGCATCACTGACATCCCCACCTGCTGGAGCAGAGCTGGGAAGGACAGCCCAGACTGCTGGCTTCCAAATTCCTGGGGTACACCAACCCTGAGCGTGTGCTCCTTGCAGGGACCCACCTGCTCCACTCCCCCCAGAGCCCCGCGGGGCCGGAGCTGACCCCCCTCCGTGCCCAACATCCCAAACTGGGGCTGCTGGGACAGCGGGGAACGGTGCCAGCATGGTGATGTTGGCCTCGGGGAGCACGAACCAGTTCCTGACTGCACAGCTGGCCCTGCCCTGTTAATGAGGGATAATGAGGTGCCTCTCCTGGCGCTGCAGACTTGCCCCCTGGCCATGCTGGCTGCCAGCGCTGCCCCCGGCAGGCATCAGCCCCAGACGGTGACCCCGGTGCAGCTCCGTGGGGATTTTTTGTCCCCTTTTTTCGACTTTTTTATTTTATTTTGCTGAGGGCTCTGCACACTCAGCACCTCCGGGTTCATCCATCCGCCCGGGGTGCTGCAACAATCGCTCTGTTCAGCAGCTCGTGGCCAGTGCCATGCACCCAGATGTCCCCACAGGCACAGCACAGCAGGGCCAGCTCCTGCCAGGGGCTGGCATGGGAACAGACGGAGCTGTCGTGGTCGGGAACAAGACAGGCTGGAAAGGCGCTGGTGTTTTGCTGCTGGGGAGGGAGGACTCCGGGGGGACCAGGCTGTGCCACACAGCCTCATCCCTGCTCAGCGCAGTCACACGAAGCTGGAGATGCTGTCTTCACTGTGGGACAGACTGGGGACACCAAATTGTTCTCCTTGAGGGGGGGCACAGGGGGACAGGAGCTCTGTGCTGAGGGATTGGAGCAGCTCCTTTGGGTGCAGGGCTGATGGGTGCACAGCCGCCTTGGGATGGTGGCATGGACGTTTCCATCTGCAGATGTTCCCCTCCCAGCTCCCTCTTCACAATCCCTTCACGGTTGGTGCTGCACCCACAGCATTGTGCCCAGGCAGCACTGCACCCTGTAGCCCCATGTTTAAGACCCACAGACCTCTTCTACAGCTTCTACTGCACCCCACAGCCCTCTGTCCTGGCTGCTTCTGAACCCCATAGCCCCCTGCCCCAGATAGCCCTGCACACACAGCCCTCTGTTCTTGTTGGTGCTGCTCCCCAGAATCCCACTGCACCCCCCAGCCCCTTCCTGGCTTAGAAGTGCCCCCCCAAACCCCCCCCCCCCCCGCCCCAGCTGGCACTGCACCCTATAACTCCACATGCAGGTGCTGTTGCCCTCCATAGCCTTGCAACCATCCGGTGCTGCACCCGCAGCCCCCTGCAACCCCCAGCCCCATAGGAATACAGCTCCACATCTTGTCCTCTCCCTGCTGTGCCTTTGCCCACACCGTGCCCTGGGCTGTTTGCACGGGGCCCCAGGACTGCACCCGCCTGCAGGCACCCCAAAAGCACCGTGCAGGTGGGTGCAGCGGGGCAGCATCGGGCCTGGCTGGGCTTCGCCTGGGCGTGAAGGGTGCACAGCAGGAGGGGCCAGGCGAGGCGGGGATGGAATGCAAGTGGGAGAGCGGCCGGGCGTGTAGCAACAGATCCTGGGGAGCGCGGAGCCGGGGATCCCACACGCTGCATGGGGCAGGACGCCGAGCTCAGCCGCAGGGACGGCGGAATGGGGCGTCCCATCGCTGCTGCCCCGCTGTGAGAGCCGGGGGGGGGGCCATCGGGGGGCCCCGGAGCGGCGGGGGGAGGGGTGGAAATCCCCAGCGGGGGATGCGCGGCTGCGGGAGCTGAGGAGCCGCCATGACCCCCGAGAAGGTGCTGCGGGAAGGGGTGCTGGAGAAGCGCAGCGGGGGGCTGCTGCAGCTCTGGAAGAAGAAGCGGTGCCTGCTGACTGAGAAGGGGCTGCAGCTCTTCGAGCCCAAGGGCTCGCGTCGAAAGGAGCTGAGCTTCGCCCGCATGAAGGCGGTGGAGTGCGTGGAGTGGAAGGAGAGGCACATCTACTTCACGGTGGTGATGGACGACAGCCACGAGATCGACTTCCGCTGCGCCCAGGAGGACCCGGGCTGGAACGCTGCCATCACCATGGGCCTTGTCCGCTTCAAGAACCAGCAGGCCATCCAGGTGGTGCGGGCACGGCACAGCTGCAGAGCAGGTAACGGCCCTGCTGTGCTCGGGGCGTGGGGAACCGGTGGTGGGATCCTGCCCCGAGGTGCTCCGGTGGCCCCAGGATGGGGGAGGTCCTTTCCTGGGTCTGCGTTGCGCTCCCCCCTGCCCTGGCTGGGCTCTGCTGACACCCGGTGCAGCTCCCCTGCCACTCAGGTTTCAACCCATTGCACCCCAAGAGAGGGACGCGCTGATGTTGTCCCTCTCACAGAAAGACACGGGGTGGGCTCTGCCTTCTGGCACGTGGGGTGGGGGTGACACCACGCTCCCCAGGGCAGCCCCTGCTCCTGCCCAGCACTGGCCGGGTGGGTGAGCAGTGCTTCTCTCCGCAGTGGTGCAGTACGACGCAGCTGCAGTGGGACAGCGCGTGGCTGTGCAGCATCCCCGGAGCAGGATGGAGACGGCGCTCAGCTCAGTGGGAGGAGGAGAGAATAGGATCCCAGCCAGCAACTGAGCCGTCGGGGCTCCCCAGGAAGGCCAGTGCAGGCACCGGCCCCAGTGCCATGGGGCGGGACAGTGAGGCACCAGGGCATGGCTGCGCCCACTTGGACCGATGGGGCAAAGGGCACAGCCAGGGCCACCACCAGGGGCTCCCGAAGGTGATGGATGTGGCCAGGCCCATGGCGGACTGGCGGAGACCCCCGGCCTCTCCTGCAGGACAGGGGATGGGATGGGTGAGGCCGACCTGAAGTGCGGTGTTGAGCCATGGGACATCGGATGTGGATGGGGACACAAAGCCCCCGAGACCCCACATGGTGCAAGGACTGCAGAGGGGACCCGTCGGTCACCATGCCGGGATGGTGCGGTGACACGGCTGCGCCGCTGGATGCTGCCCTGGGGATGGCAATGTGACACTGTGGCCCCCAACTCCTTGTACTGACTGTACCCCCAACATGTCCTTCTGCTGCTTTGTTCTTTTTGCTTTGTTTTGCGGGATCACACAGTATATGAGAGAACACTAATCCTGCACAGAGCTTCACAGATTGTTCATAGACATCCCCTTAAATCTGCCAGCATCCCACAGCCAGGCTCCTGTGCCCCCCACCCTGCCGTCCCCTGCTGCTCCCATGGTGGCTGGGGTTGGGTTGGGGTCAGGGTTGGGGTCAGGTCTCGCTGCCAGGCGGTGCAGGCAGGACAGCAGCAGGGGAAGGGATCCCTCACCATGGGGCTGTGCCCAGACAGGCTGTGCTGATGTGAGTGCCCGGAGCTGCCGAGCTCCACAAGCTGCAGCCTGAGCCCCACAGCCCCGGGCTGTGCAGATCTGCTGGGAGCACACCCGGCTGCGTGGGAACAGCGCAGCACAGTGGCCCTCTGGCCCGGCCCTGTGCCAAACCAGCTCTGGGTGTTTCTGGGGAGGGACGGTGGCACGGTCAGTGCCTGCTTGTCATGTTGCACCATGCCCCTTCCAAGCAGATCTTGGATGGATTTCCACCCATCCGCCTCCCTCTGGTATTGAGAATTGGGTTTTTTTAATAGGGTGTGCAGGGTTGAGCTGGGGGCACGCTGTGTGCAAGCAGACCCACACGTGTGGAGCACAGGGCAGCAGCAGCACCTGTGTGATTCCTGCAGGAAGGTTCTTAGTGGGGGGCTGGATTTGCAGGGGAAAACTCCTTGTAAGGAGCCCCATGAGCTCTGCAGCAGTCTAAATGCTGCCCACATGTGTTAGCTGGCTGTTAGGGATGCAAGGAGTTCAAGGGGTGCTTCCAGCCCTCGCTTCCAAAAGCAGAGCAAGGACACACAGGAAGCTTCTCTAATGCTGTAGGAGGTGGGGAAACTGAGGCACAGTAGAGGGGTGGAAACCACACAGCCCCTGCAGCACTGGGACCCCGGGGGCACTGAGCACAGCTGCAGGTGGGCGCTGAGCCCCGGGATGGAGCAGGGTGCCTGGGGCTGCCTGAGTTCAAAGCCTGAAAATCCAGCTGTGCAGCTCTGTCCTGGGTTGGCACCCATGGTGCTGCGCTCAGCCCCTCGTTCGTCCTGCCCTCAGACCCTTCACAGCCCTCCTTTGGATGCTCTCTGATAGCTTTATGTCCTCTATGTCCCTTCCATCCCCAGTGCCAAGCTCCAATTCCACGCCTGGAGGTGATGTCCCCAGGTCTCTGAGCTGTCCCACCCCCTCCCACTCAGCCCACAGGGTCTCCCCCACCCCCAGCTCTGCGGTGCCCTCAATGTTTGGGGTTGGCTCTGAGTGTTGGGATGGGGATGGCTGTGTTTGGGGTGTGAGGTCCCAGGGGACAGCAGAGGCTCAGCTGTTGTTTCTAACTCTGTCCTGGCTGCCCTGGGAAGCCCGCTGGCTCTGTAATCACCTCTGGGGTCAATGGAAAGGGAGACAACTCCTGGTAGAAGAATGGATGAGTGGGATGGCCCCAGGGCCAAGAGTTGGGGATGGGACCCACCAGCACTGCTGCAAAGCCACATGAGGGGCAGCAGCTTTGTGTGGGGTGTCCAGCCACTTGTGGGGGTCGGTTGTCTTGAATTTGGGGCTCTGACACCTTCAGGATGTGGCGCATAGGGATATGGTCAGTGGGCATGGTGGGGATGGGTTGGGTTGGATTGGGCATCTCAGAGGTCTTCTCCAGCATTAATGATTCCCAGGGTCCAACCTTCCCATACAGCTCTGGGAATTCAGTGTTGGCATCCATCTCCTCAGCCCTGCTTTGAATCATTTTGTCCCAAGCACTGGGGGATATTCTTTTGCAAAGAATTTGACCTCAAACTGATCTTCCCCATAGATTTCCAGATTGTCCCCATCCTACATATGAAGAGCTCAGAAAGCATCTCATAAAACTACAGGCGACATCTCACAAAGCAACCCCAGTGTCTCCAGGCAGCTCCTCACTGGGTATTAGACAGTGGTAGGGACCCAAAATGTCCCCATGACATCAGGGGGATGGGGACACCCATACCTCCTGCTGGTCCTGCAGCTCAAAGCCTAGGGCTGAGAGGAGCCCCTCTCCCTCCCCTCCTCCTCCACCCAGGTCCCTACAGAGGACGAAACCTGAGCCTGGAGCCAATGGCATCCCAAAATTGCCTGCGCTGCACCCTGAGCCCCGGTCCCCAGGCAGGGCTGCGGGGAATGCAGGGCCTTTTGTCACCAGCTAAATTTGGTTCCTCTGTGTGCACAGAACAATCCCAAGGAGAGATGCTGGAGGCACAGCCCCGCGGGCATCTTGCCTTATAAAGGACTGCCGTAACACCTCCTCCTGCAGCCTGGGATCCACCACGCTGATCCTGTGTCTGCTGGGAGCAGAGCAGGTGAAGCCAGGATGGGACTGCCACTGCCACTGCCACTGCCACGCTCATTGCCACCACTACTGAGCCCACAGCAGCAGGGGGGCTGCTGCATCGCCCCCCCATGGCACAGGTCCTGCAGGTGTCCTGGCAGTGGGAGGAGATGGGAACTGCACGTTTTCAGTGGGACATGGGGCTGCTGTAGCCCCCATCACTGGAGCTGCCCCACGCACGCAACTGCGTGTCCCTCTGTGACCATAATAGATGTAGGATTAAAATACCAGGCATTGTCCTGCTGGGCTGCACGCTGGGGATTGTTTGCTCCTAAATTTGCCCCTAAAAATATCCTGGGAACAGGTGCTGCTGCCCTATGGGCTGCACGGAGCCTCCTTCTGTGGGGACACCCGGCTGGGGGGCAGGGAGCAGCTTAGGGGGTGGAAACTGCTTGAGCATCCCAACCAGGACCTGGCTGCTCCTGACCCACAAACCTGCTCTCAGCTCTAACCAAGCGCCTGGTGTTGTTGGTGGAACCCCCTCCCCATCACCCCCACCAGTGGGGATGTGCACTCCTGCCCTGGCAGCCCCGTGGGCAGCACTGCTGTGGGTACATCACTGCAGCTCATGGGCTGTGCATACATCAGTTCTTCACCCCATCTCCTTTTCTGCCAAAAAAATAAATAAAATTGAGAGATTTTCTGCAGAGAGAAAAGCCATGCAGAGACACGGCCTCGCGAGTTTTGCCTCCTTGCAGGGCTTGCCCAGCACTGCGTGGGAGAGGAGCGGAGTGGGAAGCGCATGGGCGCTGCTGCTGCACCCCGGATGCATCCATCTGTGCACACTGGGCAGCGAGCAGCAGCAGAACTGACCTCATGCAAACAGCAGGCGTTGCTGTGAGCGCGTTGGGGTCAGGGTGCAACAAACCCTGCTGCAATGCACGCGTGTGCCCGAGGCAGCACCCCAGGTGTGCGCTGCACGTCACGGGGCAGTGGGGCTCGCAGTGCACCAGAGGGGATTTGTGCTATTTTTACTGACCACTTGGAAGCCAGCTGAGGGTTAACACTCCCCCTCCGCCGCCGGGCCCCGCAGTGCTCAGCTCTGCAGACACCAGGCACCAGCTCGCAGGTAAGAGGGACCCCCTGTGGGATTGCTGGGGATGTGGGGCTGTCGGCCCCCAGCTGTGGCAGTCAGTTCCATCTGAGTCGGCCACCAGCGCCGTTCTGGGGTGGATTGAGTCGTTCTGTGGCTGCTTGGGGTCGCTGGTGGGAGCGGGGAGGTGGGCTTGGAGTGCACCCAGGGTGGCTGCAGGGGGACGGCAGAGCTGGCTGCGTTTGATTTTACAGGGTTATTTCTTTTAACGTTTTCTCTGCTTTTGTGTTTTATGAAACTTGTTATGGCTGGAGACGTGTGATCAGAGCAAAATGAGCTCGTCCCAATCGTGTCTCCATCAGAGAGCAAAGTCTTTTACGGATGCTCTGGGTCTGGAGCCCCCAGGTCCCTGACACGAGCTCACCAGGCGCGTCCTGCTGCTCCTCTAGCCCTCTGGGAAGCCAAATCAGAACTATTTTGCCCTAAAACTTGGTTGTCCTTGGTAGAGGTCGCTGGGATGGGGTCTGGCGTGGGTCCCACCTCCTGGAACGTGGCTTTGTTCCGAGGGGAAGGAGAGGAACGCCACGAGGCTCCTCCAGCTGCTGCTGCACTGCTGGTGCACAAAGAGTTTTCCGTCCCCCCTGGGGAATTCAGGAAGGTTGGGGTCTGCCCTCAGCCTTCCCCATGTGTTCTCTGGGGTGTTTGCTGTGTCACCAAAAACCTCCAAAAAAAAAGCGTGAAATGGGCAGCTGATGTCTGACTTTTGCTAAAAAAATACATATATCCTATTTTTGGGGTTATTCTCTGTAAACCCTGGGGCCCAGCAGGCTCTGTGGGATGGGGCTCCTGTGGGGATCTGTGGCTTTTCTCCCCCAGCTGCAATGCTTCAGGTGAGAGTTTTGAGGCAGTGGGGACACAGGGAGGGATGGGGACAAAGTGGGGGACCTCTGCCCATATACTGTGCAATGCTCAGCCTGGGGGCACCTCTCCAGGACCAGAGCAACTCTTCTTAATTGCCCCCTTTGCTGTTTAAAATGGTTCCCAAATTCACTGGGGGGTGCAAAGAGGTCGGTGGGGGTGGAAGAGCTGAGCATGGAGGAACACCAGCAGCTCCACCAGCACCAGTGAGAGCCGTTTGCTACTGAGATGCGCCTTCAGTTTGGATGCAAAGAGGGAAGGAAGATTCGATGGGCATTTTCCCAGTGCTTTTCCCACCCCTGGGCTCACGCTGTGAGCAGCCAGCAGGGGCTCAGCACACAGCAGCTGCCGGGGCATAGGGTTACTGAGAGCATTCCAAGTATGAAATGGCGAGCGTTCCACGGTTGAGCAGCACTGGATGCTGGGTCTGAGCAGAGGGGGTGGGTGACCCCTCATTCCACCCATCCTGTGCACACCCAGACCCACAGGTCCCCACCCAGTGAGGAGTGGGGCAGGCACTGAGAAGCTCCATGGGGCACCAGGGCTGCTCCCCTCCATTGGCAGCAGCGGGCCGACACTGTTTTGTGGCTTGTTTCATCCTCCTCTCTCCTGTTTGTTGATTTATTTACCAACCCATCTCTATATTTGCTTGATTATTTCTGCACGTTATTTATTTATTTGTGCCTCTGTGTGTTTTCAGATCAGCCCAGTGCCACGATGCCGGAGCCGTAAGTAGTGCTGCTTCATCTCCCCCTGGGGCTCTCCCACTCCTACCCACTGAGATGCTGTTTTATTTTAATGGGGTTCAGACTGGAGAACGCATTGCTTGGGACCTCTGTGCTGTTCCCTTTGTAAAAAAAACACCTCTCTTCAACTAAAAATGCATAGCAACCTCTGTGCCCTCATTGGAAGCTTGGAGCTTTCTGAGGTCAGAGGACCTGGAAGCACGGAATCACAGAATTCTGGCTTTTTGAGAGGGGACTTTCAGCTCCCAGAGAGCCCCATCTGCTCAGCCTGGCTGCAGGCAGAGCTCACTGTGGGTGTGAGTCCTTGCACACAGAGACACTGAAACCAATGGCAATCCCAAGGAAACTTCTGACTGCCCCCTCCTTCTGATTCCCACTCATTGATGCTCTGCTCTCTCCTCTCCTTCACTGCTCCTGCCCAAATGCGCCTGCCAGCAGGGAGGTGAGTGCTGCTCCTTTTGAGAGGGATCATGATGCTCCCCTGCCTTTTCTCCGAGTTGGTTTTCAAAGCTTTTTCCTTCCCCTTTCCCCTAGAGAAAATCCAAGATCACAGCCTCGCGCAAGCTCCTGTTGAAGGTGAGTCCCGAGGGCTGGAAACTCCCTGGGTTTGGTGGAACAGGAGCTGTGTGGCTGGTGGGATGGTGGTGGGGAACGGCAGCTCCCACTCCCACCTCTCTTCTGACAAAGCTCACTGATGTGGGCTGTGGCTGATAGAGCAAATCTCCCCTCCCTTCCCCCTGTGTGAAGCTCTGAGCCCTCCTGCTCTGCAGCCCCCATGTGTTGGTGCCCCTGGGCTGTGCAGCACCACCCTGGGCGCTCCCCTTGCTGTGGCTTGGGGAAGTCTCTGCCGCAGCAGAGCAAAGGCACACTGGTGCTGAGGTCAGCATCCCACCGGCACCTTTAGAGACCTCAGCAGTGGGATCTGCCCATCCCCACACCTCCACCGTCTGCTTGTGCCCGCAGAGCTTGATGCTGGCAAAGGCCAAGGAGGAGTGGGATCAGGAGATCGTGGACAAACAGTCAGAGAAGGAGAGATACCTGTCCGAGCGCATCTCCCCGCTGCACACCAGCGGTCTCTCCTTGAGCCAGCTTCAGGTACATCCCTGCCCCAAGCATGGAGTGGTGGCTGTGCAGCACTGGGGCCAACGCTCACCTCTCGTGCTGTGCTTGGCCGTAGGATCTGTGCCGGGAGCTGCACGAGAAGGTGGAGATTGTGGATGAAGAGAGATATGACATCGAAGCAAAGTGCAACCATAACACTAGGGAGGTAGGAAGGGGAAGACAACTTCCACACTCTCCTGATCACCCCTCGTGGGTCTGAGCACTCCTTCTCACGGTCCAGCTGCCGTCCAGGTGGGCTGGGACAAGGCAGTGACAGCTCTGGGTGCAGGGAGAGGTGGCCCTAAGGGCAGAGGCTTGGATCCTGCTGGGACTTGGGGTCAGCACTGACTGCTGTTCCACCAAGGCCTCCTTCCCTTGCCCCCATGCAAGGCTTCCATTCAGTGACCTCCACATCCTGCCTTCCCCATGCTGCAGATTAAAGACCTGAAGCTCAAAGTGCTCGACTTGAGAGGGAAGTTCAAGCGGCCCCCGCTGCGGAGAGTCCGCGTCTCTGCTGACGCCATGCTAAGAGCTCTGCTGGGCTCCAAGCACAAGGTGTCCATGGACCTGAGAGCCAACCTGAAGTCTGTCAAGAAGGAGGACACAGAGAAGGTGGGTGGATGGAGGGATGTGCAGTCAACAGGTATGCAGAGGTCAGGCTTAGTAAGACTACCAAAATAAATGGAAATGCTCAGCAGGGCCATAGGCTTGCAGCAAACTCCCCAAGGATCAACCTCCAGAAAGAGACCCTTCCTCAGTGGCGGTCAGCACTTAAATGGGATCTAGGAGAGGTTCAGCTAGGCTCCACCCCTTCCAGCAGCACAGGTGAATTGGGTGAATTGCCTTCACCTGTGCTCCCACATCTGACTCAGTGCCTGCCTTAGGTGGACAATCAGACGTCCAGGCTGTGATCAACATTTCCTGTATGAGGGACCTCCCAGGGCTGCCCTTGTCCTTCAGCCTCTGAGGACTGTCCTCATGCCTCGTAAGCCTCAGAAATAGCAGGTTGAGCTCATTGTGTCTATCATAGGACCACCTGGGAGCTGTTGGGCTGCACCAGGTAATGGCAGATGATGGCAATGAAGGATGGTGTCTGTTGAGCTGCAAACGCAGAGTTTGGTCTTTGGTCTTCTTGGGTGCAAGGAGAGCTCTGATTTGGTGCAATCCCAGTTACAAACACCCAGGAGACTCCCAAGCACAGATTAGATAAGAGAGAGCCAGCACAGCAAGCACACTTGGCAGCAGAGAGGCAGCCCAGCTCACAGCAGCTCTGCAGAGATAAGAGCAGGGAGTGAGTCCCAGCATTGCACTGGGACTTTCTTGCCTTGGCTCCTTGCTTTGGTCCACCTTGTGCTTCGTAGCCACAAGGAGATGACTTTCAGGTCAAACCATCCTGGCAGTTCCACACAGAGTGCTTTGACAGCCCCAGAGAGTCTGGAGGACTTTTTTTCAGTGCCTTGTTCAAGAATTGCAACTTTTTGGTCCTTCCTGGAGCAGCAGCAAAGTTGGGATGTCCAGATTCCTCCTAGAAGAGCTGTGCTGCTATCCCAGTGCCTCTCCTCAAAGATCACTGTTTTACCTCCTGGGCCCAGCTCAGCAGTTTGCACAAAAGCTTCAATTTTCTGCTCATTTTTCCTGTTTATTTTTTTTCCCCCGTTGTTGCTTGTAGGATGTATTTTCAGCCCTTCGGACAGAAAACTGCACTTACAGGTCTCAACGCCAGGTGGTGATCAGATCTGAGTTTATTTTAGATGCCGTGAGACGATTTGGGAGCGCGGCTTGTAATCTATGAATGCCTGTGGGCCGGCAGAGCCGGTGCCTGGGCACGCACCCAGGGCTGCCTCCTCCCCATTCTGTCCTATTGGGTGCTCCCTGCACCTCCAGCACTCCCAGCCCCATCCAAGCTGAGCTCTCCTTGCAGTGAAAGTGCTTCTGCTTGCACTCGGTGCGCTGGTGTAGAACTGGAATAAGTCCCACATCAGCTTCATCCTCCTATGGAGAATTTCAGATTTTCATGCAGCTTTGGGTTGGTAGCCTTGTGCATCCAGAGCTCCCTGCTGCAGCTCCCCTTGGCCAGCCACGTGCTCAGGGCAGAGCTCTGATGGAGGGGGCATTTGCAGGAGGGCAGTGGCTGGCCGTGTGCAGGGCTCTGTGCAATGGGGAGGGGAGCCGTGGGGCTGCCAGTGCTCTGTTCCCACCCCCTGTCCCCGTTGTCCCCATCCCCCTGGCAGGAGCGCCCCGTGGAGGTGGGTGATTGGCGCAAGAACGTGGAGGCCATGTCGGGGATGGAGGGGCGGAAGAAGATGTTCGATGCTGCCAAATCCCCCACGGGACAGTGAGAGGTAATCACAGTGAGCGTTATCCCGGCTGGGATCCTTGGGCCGCTTTTTGGGAAGCTCCTCTTCTGCCCCACTGCTCTGCTCTGTTTCTCTCCCACAGGAGCACCAGGACAGAAGAATATCCCCAACCCTTCTGGCTGCCCCCTGCCCCCCCGCCTTGCTGCCCCTCTGTCCTCTTTGCACCCTGAACTCCCCACTGAGATGAATCATGTGGACAACCACCTAGGAAGGAGATCTGAGCTTCTTCCTGTCAGCTCTGCCTTTCTCCCCACTCTCAGTCTCACCCACACAAGATGTGCTCTTGGAGGGGCCCCCACCCCCTCCCAACTCTGCAGAGAGGGGACAGCCCCGCTCCCCCTATTCCCAAACCTCCAGCACAGCCTGAGATGTGCCCATGTGGCTGCATGTGTATTAAAGGATGGTCTCTGGGGCCGAACACTGCATGAGCTCATCTCTGCATTGGCCAAGAGTAGGTGCGGGTACATAGCAACACAGCCTGGTCCTTTCCTGTGCCCTGGGCTCAGCCTTGCACAGAGATCATCTCTTCCAGCCCCCATCACACTGGTATCCCCAGCTCTGCTGAGCTCCCGCCCCAGCCTCCCTGTCCCCCTGTCACTTCCTACATCACTGCAGAAATGGAGTGGGTGCACCCCATAATCGTGTCTCCCACTTGGACGTGGTGCCTTTGGGATTGGAGATCCCAGTTTGGCCACGGTGCCACTGGGTGGGAGATCCATCACGACCCCAACAGCAAACACGAAGGGTTTGAGCTCTGACTGTGCTGCCCTTGTGGGCACTGTGCCAAGGCTGCGTCCTGGGATCCCCAGAGGGAACTCACACACATGGCTGTGATTCTGGCAGGGGAAGAAAGGTGTGGAGGGAGAGGCAATAACTGTACCTGACCGACTGGAATAGCTGGAAAATGCAGGGAGGTTTCATGGAAACAAAGCCTTCTTCAGAGCTGAAACAGAAGCAGAAAACCCAAACCGAGTTGGGGTCGAGAACGAAGCTCTGAGCTCAGCACAATTATGATAATTGGGTACTTTACAAACAGGGGTGGTGTTTGTGGGGCAGGGAGGGATGGCAGTGAGATGAAAGGCAATGGAGAGGTGGGTGCTGTGGGACCGGGCTCTGGTGGGCACCGCCTGGATGCCCAACACATCGCCAAATCCTCCACGCTGAAACGCCGTGTGTTGCAGCACAGCGATGCCCAGGGCTCACCAGCACACCCTGCAGCCAGGAATGCGCTCGCTGCAGGCTATAGCCGGCTCTGTACGGTCAGATCGGGTTTAAATTGAGGGGCAAATAGAAAAAAGGTTCATCGGCTTTTCCAAATATCTTGTTTCCCCGTCTCTGCATCCTGCTCTTGTCTTTCCCTGGTGGAAACCCCTTCTTACCACCATGGATTGCCGTGAGTGACCATGAACATTTTGCCCTGGGAGTGTTTGCAGCCCTGTTGGTGGTGGGAGCTGCAGAGGGAGGGCTGGGGGCAGCGGGCAGCCCTGGGTTGGGTGAGCGTGTCCCCACAGCCCCTCCAACCCCACGGCCCCTGCAGAACGCTGCACGAGGTCAGTGCTAGGCTGCCAGCTTATGGAGAAGCTAAACTCTGACCCGTTGCTCATATCAGAGGGAATTCCTCATTAATTACAACTAATTTCCTGTGCTATGAGGGATGCAATCTGCCGTGCAGCTGCTTTCCAGCTGGCAGCATCAGTTACTTCATGTAATGCAACCTGAAAGGCTGCCAGTGACGCTGCTCGTGGGGGACAGCCGTACCTCTTCATCATTAGCTGTGGCCGTGGGGCATCACAGGAGATGGATTCTGCCTGAAGAGGCCTCTGCAGAGGATGGCAGGAACCTGAAGGACTCTACAGCACCCCTAAGGCACCACAGAGGCAGCTGTGAACCAAGGCATCCAGTGCTTGTCTAAAATCTTTTCTTCTTTCCTTGGTTGGGATTTGCTTGATTTCTGAGCAAAAATGAACCGACCTGGGATGCCTTCCTGCTTGGCTTCCCTCTTCCAGTGGAGGTACCTCCGTGCTCCCAGTTTCTCACCCTTCACACCCACCTTCCCCAGAGCTGGAGGAGTTTTAGCCAGGGAGCAAAGTGCGATGGAGGAGCGGAGCAGGGGCCGATGTCAGGACCAGCGGATGGGTGGAGGTGCAGGATGAGCTGCTGGGCCCCGGGGCGAGGCTGAGGAATGCCCCAATTACAGCACAATTATGAGAACTGGAAGCTCTCCACTGCCCTGAGCCAAAGAAACACGCGTGGGGATGAGGCACAGGACAGTGTTCCCAAGGGAAATAATCCTGGCCGATACTGGCCTGGCTCCTTAATGGGTATAAATGGGTGTCCTCTGCTGCTCTGCACCACGTGAGGTTCTGGCCTCCTGCTCCATTCCCAGGAGCAATGGCTGGAAAAGCCACAGCTAAGAGGGAAAGTCCAAACAGAGATAAATATTGAGGGAATAGATGGGAAACAGTGATGATGAGATAGCAAAACCTGGTGCTAACTTTGGCATTTGCAGCATAGCAGAGGTGAAGGACATTGATGAATGCGCTCAGAAGGTTCTTGCAGGGCTGGGATTTGGGGATGAAATGGCAGATGGCCTTACAGGGAAAATCCAACATGAGTTTGTGCATAAACGACTGGCTCATGATTGGCCACTGCCAACGTTGGAGTGACAGTTTGGGGTTACAGCAAACACGAAAAAACATTGAAAGTGGAGGAGAAAGATGAGCTGACCACTCTGGGGCAGCAAATGTCTCACATCAGTGGTGTCCTGATGGCTGGAGATCAACGCTTTGTGCTGCCAAACAGCTCAGCTTGAGGCGGCCCAAAGCAATGGGGAGGTGGGAGCTGTTCCTATGGCAGAGAACAGAGCTGGGAACTCCGTGCTGGAGGAGAAACTCACAGAGGGGTCTTTAAGAGTCTCTTTAAAAGGGGTCTTTAAACAGGCCTCTGAGCTGAACATAAAGATCACGGCAGTCGGAGGGGTGAGCATCACCAGTGCTGATCCTCTGCCTGACCGCCGTCCGCTAAATCCTGGCTATGATTTCTTCATCTTCATCATAAAAGGAATCACAAACCACAAGGTTTTATGTTCCTTTTCTCCACAGATCCTACCTGGGGGTGTTCTTTCACTGCGCTCAGCCTAATCCTCCTAAAAGTCCTGCTAAGTCCTGTGCCTCAGTGATATCCTTTGGCAGTGAGTTTTGCAAGTAAAGCGCTCGCCGTGCATTAATCAGAAAGGTTCATTGCTCTCTAGCAGCTCGCTGATGCTGGACGGCTATATATAGTTTGTCAGCAATTAGTGGGACACTTACAAGGTTATTTAAGTAAGTTCTTTTCTTTGTGCCGCAACTCACGGAACTCCTTGTATGGGTGACAGCACTTGAAAGGCAACAGTGACAGCAAAGAGAAAGAAAAGCAGAACCGGCTCGGGGTGGGAGGCCCGTGGGACATAGATGGCCTTCAGAGATGGAGTTTTGCTCAGGAATTTTTGGCACAAAGGCACCACTGGGGCCGCTCAGGTCTTGGCACACCTGGAGGAATTGGGGGATGGGGTCCGGGGAGCAGCCAGAGGGACGATGGGTTTGTGGGGCTGAGGATGGGCGCCCCAAAATCCCCGCTGGGTCGGCTCCCTCAAGTCCTTCTGCCTGCTTCCCAATGCAGCAAAGCTCACAGCAATGGAGAGGCCACAAGAAGTCCAGAAAGAAAAAAAAAAAGGCTTCAAGGAGCGTGGCACCCTCCCATCTCTTTGGGCACGCTCTGCACCCAGCCGGAGGTGTTTAATGACTGTTTTGGATCCCGGAGAGCCAGCGGCTGCCTCCTCCCACGCGCCCACGGTAATTCACCTCCTCCAGCCTCTCACAGGAGGCGGTGACGGGCGCAGGGTGCTGGTAGAACAGGTTCTGGGCTGGGAGTTGTCTCCAAAACCCTGGGAGACCTGGATGGATCCAGCCCAGAGCGCGGGTCTCGCTGCGAGCCCTGGCACAGCAGGCAGTGAGCTGAGCTCTGCTTTGCGTGGCACTGCTGGGCAGGGCGGCTTTTGCACGGCGCTGCTAGTAGACAAATTACAGCCCTGCCTCTGTCCAGGTAGATAAGAGACCATGTGATGCAGCGGGGTGGAAAACGGGCTGCAGGAGGGTAAAGGTGCACAGGGAAATAACCTTGCAGGTTCCCTCCCTCTTCGGGCAGCCAGTCCACGCCAAACCACCTTAGCCTGGATGCTTGCGAGGTTTTGGGGCTGCCAGAGACCCACGAGAAGCAGTGATGTCTTTCAGCAGGAGGAATTGGTCTGACCTCTCCAGGTGGGTTAGGGCAGCGAGGATGGGGTCAGGGTGGGCTGCTGGCACTGTGGGCTGTGGGGAGGACGGGGGTTGCCATTGGGTGCTGGTGCTGCCCCATCAGTTCTTGGTGTTGGGGGGGTTTCTCGTGGGTCGGTGAGACCTGGAGTGGTTTTGTTTCTTCTGCCTATGGGAGAATGGAAGCAGCTCTGGAGAGTTATCCTCACCCCATGCCAGCTGTGTTCCTGGTTTTGGGGTCCGTTTGCTGTTCTCTGTGCTGGTTCTGGGAAGGGCTGTGGGGTTTTGTGCTCTGCTGTGCTTGCGAGGCCCCCATTGCATGCCCAGGCTCTGCCCATCTGATTCATCCCCACGCCAATCCTGCCCGGCCCCATGGCTGTGCCCTTCCCGAAAGGGATTTGGGTTCCAATGGGAGCTCCTGGGCTGGGGGAGGTGGGGGCAGGGGGCTCATACACAGCCCAGGGACGTGGGGTCGGTGCCGGCATTGCACACACCCAGAGCTGGTCACAGTGAGTCACACACAGCCCACAGAGCGGCATAAATCCCTGCCTGGCTGCTGGCTCACCCAGCCAAACGGCCTCTAGGATGGCTGTAGTTTGGGGTAAAACACCCAATGGGATCAGCCCAGAACTGGGAACTGATCCCCCAGTGCTCAGGGACTGTCAGGGCGCATCAGTGCCTCTATCACCGGGCTCTGGGACAGATCCAGGGTGCATCCAGACCCCATCCAGGGCCACCTCCATGCCCAGCAGGTCCTGTTTCTGGCACTTGTACAAGACAAGAAGGCGGTTTCTCCTCCCATGAGATGAGACAGCATTCCCCGAAACAGCGGAGATGTCAAATATCTCAGCACTAATGATTAACAGGGCAGGAGAGGACAAGGCAGGGGAGAGCTGCCAACCTCCTTTTACTCATCTCTTTGAGGTTAAAAAAAGTAATACAGTGAGAAAGGAATCCCTGTTTGAAACAGCAGAGGGAAAGATTGGCAAAGCAAATCCATAGCCTGATGTGTGGATTATTTAATTACCAATAATGAGAAACTGCACGTCAGCAATGCCAGTTATGTGCTGCCTGCAGGAGCCAAACAAATGCGAGGCGGGGAAACCTCAGTTTCATTTTGGAGCCTCTGTGTGCAAATCAAAGTAACGCGGGCTCGGAGTTTTGGCTCTGTTGTCACTGTGGGAGGGACACACGGCAGCTCCTCTGTCCTTGCAAATGCAGCCGGGTGGCTCTGCAAGGGCAGCTGAGCTGTGCAGAGATGTTTGCAGGCAAATAGAGGGGAGCACTGCTCAATGCTGGGGATGCTCACAGCGGAGCCCCACGGCAGATCCCCAGCTTCTTCATCCATCGCTGCTGCACCCCACGCCACGCTGTGCTGGGGGTGATGGGGTGGAGGAAGGCAGCACACGCTGTGCCATGACCCCATCCCTGCTCTCCGTTCCGCACTGCTGCCCCTGCAGCCTCCCCGCCTCCGTCCACCAGGAAGAACAGAAGCTGCGAATGGTCGTGGGGGGTAATGTGGTTTAATTTATCACCCAACCTTCATTACACAGTAACTCACAGAGCGCACGCTGAGTCGCTGTGTCCGCATGGTGCTGGACCCGGCCGTGCTCTGACTTTCACGTTCTTAAAATCAGCTTCAAAGCAAATGCTGGGCCTGGGTGCAGCTGCACGGAGTGCTGTGTGGGGCTGCAGGGCTGCGAGTGTTCACAGCTGGGTCAGGGCTGGGGCTGCAGGTACACGGATGCTGTTGTGAAAACAGCACGGAAGCCTGGAAAATATTGCCTAACACAGTGGCAGAGAGAGCAGGCACGGTTTGCATGGAGAAATGAACCTTGTTTTCCAAACAGCTCTGTATTCAGGTCGGTGTTTCAGCCTAAAAGCCATCACTTTGTCTGGTGCCAAAATGGCTCTTTAGATGGGATGAAGAACGTAGGTATTTTGGTTTAAGCTGTGGTTATAACAAATTCCTGGTCCTTCTGGCTGTGGGTGCCAGGGGAGATCTGTGTCCTTCTGCCCCTGGGGCCTTTTGCACGCTGAATATTAAAAGGCCATCCCCCATAACCCACGCTGTGGCCACGACCTGCTGTTGCTCGTGGTGACCCAGCCGGGGTGTGTGGTTGGGATCCGTGCTGCGGTTCCAGGGCTCTGCTGAGTTACAGGTGAGACATCCTCACCCAGATAATCTCGCCTAATGTAGGGATTCCTTTCCGATGAACGCAGCCCTGAATGGGATGCATTAGGAGTTGGAAAGTCAAGTGCTTGCGTTGGGAAACGTGGGGATCAGTTGGGTGGAGCAGGAGTGCTTTGCAACACACGGTTCGTGTTGGTGTCCCCTCCCCTGTGCTCAGCAGTCCCACACCTCGACCCTTGGATTTTTGGGTGGTCCTGTGCAGAGCCAGGAGTTGGACTCAGTGATCCTGATAGGTTCCTTCCGCCTCTGGATGTTCTATGACTCTGTGATTCCACATCTCCTTCCAAACAGCCTGGCCAGGCAGAGGACACTTGAAGATGAAGAGGAGCAGCAAAGGGAGCGCCGGCGGAGGCACCGCAGCCTGCTGTCCTCCTCATCCGTGGATGAAGACCACCCCAGCCCTGGGAAGGACCCCAGCCCCGCTCCCAGCAGGTGGGTGCCAGGTGCCAGCCATGCCTTGGGTGCTTCTTGAGCTGAACTGTGCTGGAGCAGAGAGGTGCCCCATTGCTAGGTTAACCTCACCTGTGGGCTGGAAGCCTCCCCTTGGTGCTGGGTGCTGAGGTCTGGCCCTGCTTGGTCTCTCTGCAGGCCCCAGGCCCCGGTGAAACCGATGGCTCCCGAGGAGGGCGAGGAGCGTAAGCTGACGGAGGTGCTGAGGACAAAAGAAGGGAGACGGATGAGGTCACCAATGGCAGTGTCTGAGAAACCAAAGCAGGAGAAGGAGCAGCAGGAGGCAGGAATGAAGCCACACGAGGGGCAGGAGAGCATCACGGCTACAGAGCGGGGTCAGGACACAGCCCCAGCCCCAGCAGGAGAGCAGCACCCAGTGCAGAGCCATGAGAGGAAGGTGACAGCAAGAGGACGGCTGCAGGACAGAGAGGGATCGAGCGTGGGGACACTGCGGGGAGAGCAGAGGAGGGAGGAGGAGCAGCAGCGAGTGGCTCCAGAGCTGGGGGGCTGCCGGCTGCGCGAGGTGAAGATCCTGACCCGGACCAGGAGCTCCAGCACGGAGGAGAAGGCGGCCTCGGAGGGGACCTCACCTCCAGCCCAGCAGGTGAGCGGGACCTGGGCATGGTGCTGAGCCTTGGGCTGGGAAGTTCTGGGTGCTGGAGGGACAAAGGAGAACCAAAGGGTACCAGGAGGGAAAGGCAGCCTGCGGGCTGTTGGGGAAGGCGTCTTTGGGGAAGTGCTTCCTGGCCCCATGGTGCTGCTGGTTGAGGTCAGGGTCTGTCCTTGCCCTGCCACACGCTTTAGATGGATGAGGAGGATCCACAGTCCCACCTCCTCCTTTCCTCACTTCGCATGTGCCACTATGATTGCCTTCTCCTGCAGCACTGCCAGTTGCCATCAGGTTTCCTTGAAGGGAATTTGCAAATCCAAAGCAGACAGCCAAAGTTTGGAGGGTCAGGATCTCAAACCACCATCTCCAAACCATTTCCACCCTGGCTTTTCTGGTCAGTGCACCTGAACCTTCCCTGCAAATTCTGCATGGCTGCATCGGATGTCTGCTTTTTTCCCAGAAACCACCCAGGAATCCCTCAAAGGAGGGAATGCAGCCGCCTCCCAGCCAGGAGGAACCTACAGAAAAGCGGGATGCCCCTCCAGCTCCTGCCACCTACAGCACCTCCATCAGAAGAAGCAGCCCACGAACGGTCTCCTTTCGGGTAAGAGCAAAACAAGGGTGAAAAAAAAACAACATTAAGGCAGTGGAAGATGAGAGCAAGGAAGGGTTCTTTGGTCTCCAGGCACAGATCCTCGTCCAAAATGTGCACCTGAAATCCACCCTTCGGTCTGGGCATTGCTCTTCAGTCTTTCTTCCGTTTCTGTTCTTCTCAGATCAAAAGTCTGCAGCAGCAGACAGTGTGTTTGTGTGCCTTGTGCTGGAATGGTGTATGGGAACTGCTGAGTCACGGCCTGAACCTCTGATTAATCACCTGAGGTGAGCCTTGAGTCAGCCAGAGGAGCACAGGTGAAGGCAATTCACCTGTGCTGCCGGAAGGGGTGGAGCCAGGCTGCACCCCTCCTGGACCTATTTAAGGGCTGGCTACCAGAGGGGAAGGATCTCTTGTGGAGATCCTCCTCTTTTGGTATCTTCTAGTGAGCTCAACCCAAGGGTAAGCTCTTCCACTTATTCTCTTTTGTGATCCTTGTGTGCTTTTGCCTTACTCTTTTGATTATATTGCAATTATAACATCTTGGTCATACAAATGGAAATCTGTGGGAAGGGGGGAGAAAACAGGGAGCTCGTTGTCAGGGAGATCCCCAAAGGTCACAGACACAACCATCCACCCTCTGGCATTTCTGTTCTTTGAGAATGCCAAATGAAAAAAAGAAACATCCATCCTGCTTCTCATTTCTTGATACCCCAGGTTTGAGATCTGGCTCTTCTGCAGGTGAAAGCAGAGCATGCTTGAGAATGGGGAAGCTGAGTCCGACCCAGGTTCTCTTGTTCTTATCTGTTGCTCTTAGATTCCATCCCCTTTTGTCTTCCAGGTGATCTCAAACAAACAGAAAGAAGAAAGTGAGAGTCCTCTCGCAAGAAGGTCAGAGCCCTCCACCTGCTGCCTTTATGGGCAGGGATGGCCCCTCCTCTGTTTTCAAAGGGAGGAGGAGGGGATGCTACCTAAGCCTGGGTCTGCAGAACGTTGGCCCCAGGCTGTAGGATGCTCAGAGGGATGCACAGCAAACTGGGAAGATGGGGACATGGCTTAGTGGGCAATGGGTTGATGGTTGGACCTGATGGCCTTCGAGGTCTTTTCCAAACTTAAGGATTCTATGATTCTAAGACGAAGCCCAGATCTGGTTGTGCTGGAGACGGTAAACTGGGGAGCCAAGAATGTGGGCCATATTAATCCCCACAGATCTGGGTCACGGTTGGGGATGGAGCTGCTTCCCTGGCACATGGGTGCAGGATGAGTGCCTGGGTTGGATGAACTTTCCTCCTACCAAGTGGAGCCCCCAGGGCCGTGGGCTGAGGTGAGGAGATCCTGGGGGCTGCATTCAACACCCTCCCCTGTTCTTCACCAGTGCAAGCATGAGGATCCCAGGCAGCAGCAGCAGCATTGAGGAGAAGCTGGAAAAGTACACATCAGCTGTGCAGGTAGAGAAACCAGGCTGGGAGGTGTTTGGGGGGAGGGAAGGGGTGGTCTGGAGCTGAAGGGACTGAGCTTCACCAAAAAAAACCCCATCCCAATGGGGCTGAAGAATGTCTCGTGGAAAATGCATCAGCCTCGGGGTTTTAGGAGCAGAACTTTGGAGAGGGTCATGGGGATGCTGCACGGTTCTGCTGGGCAACCCCGAGAGCTGGAGAAGGTCAAGGAGGGAGCAGACTGTAAGGTCTGCTCTGCACCCCGGGGGGTGAGCACAGCCCCCACTGATAGCCCTCCCTCTCTTGCAGCGCTCGGGCTCAGTGAGATCTTCCCTGACTGTCCAGAAGAGCCTGATGCTGACTTCAGAGGGGGTGGCCAGCAAACGCAACTTCTTCGAGGCCAGCGCTCCCAGCAAGGCAGAGCCGCTCACTGCCAGGAAGGTGAGGGGAGACATCAGCTTTCTAGGGCAAATCTAGGGTATTTTGGATACAGATGTGTGGACATCAATGTGCAGTGTGACAGGCTGCTGTCTGGATGGGTTTGGTGGGAGGTCGGTGGTGGCTGTGTGGGCAGGGCAGGGATCTGGCCACCAAAACTGCGTGCTGGCAGTGAGTGGGTTTGTATTTGGGGAGCTGGGGCAGAGCCAGTGCTGGTCCTCACCTTCTGTGGATTTGCTCAGTCTCCCTGTGCCCTGGGCACAGTCCTGGGCTGTGTTTGTGCAGTGAGAGAGCTGGAGCTGTAACCCTGCTGTCCATCTCTGTGCCACAGGATAACCTGAAGATCCCGGGATCGGTGACGTCGCGCATTAACCTGTGGATCAGCCGAACTCAGGAGCCTGCCAAGGAGGAAAAGAGCAAGGTAACAGCTTGTGCCATTGCCTTGGGATGAACCCTGAGACCTGGCAGCCTGGTGGGACACGTCTCTGCATCTAGAGGGGCAGGTGGGGCTGGAAGGGTTTGGAAGATCTTTGGTTGAACCCATTAAGGGCTCTGATACTTCACATGGGCTCTGTGGAGCTTGAGGACCTGCTGTGCACCAAGCTGTGCTTGGGGTCTGGAATGATTTACATCCTGTGTGCAGGATATTCCCCAAATGATGATGTCCCACAGCTGCGGGGACTCAGACTTGACTCCAAGGGCACTGATTTGGGGGAGATGGGGAGGAGACACTTTGGCTTTCAGGCAGCTTTCTGTGCTTGGAGAGATTCAGCAAGGACAAGTGCTGGGCAGATGTCACCCTATACAGCAATAGGATTTGCTGCTGCCGCTCATGGCAGCCTCCTGGTACAGGATGAGGAGGGGCAGCCCCAGTCGGTCAGACATGCCTGGGCACCCCAGCACTGAGCTCTGGGATTAGCACTGCCCAGACACGACTGCATGGGAGGCTGCACCGCCTCGGTCTGCCTGAAAGGGTTTTGCTTCTGGGGTCACTCCTGGGTAAAACTTTCTTCCTTGGTTGTTTTATTTTTCCCTTATAATAACACTGTGCACTTCCTGGAGGTTTCAGTTGGGTGGAAATTCTTTACCCGGAGGCGTGACGCATGGGGAAGACCTTCCTGTGCCTCTCACAATTCTCCTGTTTGCAGGACATCAGGAAGATCAACAGCCTGCCAAGGCGTGACGGCTGGGTGAAGCAGCCCAGAGAAACCCCAGCAGACCCCGAGGTAGATGTGGGGCTGCGCTGAGAGCCGCCCTGGGCTGGGGCAGGGCTGGGATCTGCGTCACCCGCAGCCTCAGCCCCATTCCTCCATCGTTCCTTCGCTTTGTTTTTTCCAGTTGTAACGATGCCATGCACAACATTATCAGATGATAAAAACTGTTCTGCTCTGAAGATCAAAGCCTGGCCCTGCCCTGCCGTCCAGCAGCCCATAGTGCCGATGAGTCCCCACTGCCACCTGCGGGTGGAACGGTGTGGCCCCGGGTTCTCCGCTTGTGGGCTGGAAAGGAAGAAGGCTGGAAGTCCGTCCCTGCATCCCCTCTCCTCGCTCGCTGCCTGGCCAGGATTACCCAGACCTGGAGGCTCCCTGCAGACTCTGAGCAGACCCTTGCCTTGCTTTCCTACAGCGTTGTGGTGTCCTGCTCCCATTCCCTGGCTGTGCCCCATAACTGCGCTTGCTGAAGGGATCTGCCCATCCCTGCCCCTTGCAGCCGGATCGTGTCAGCAGTGAGGCTGCACATCCATAAACTGTGCCCAGCCCCATGTGTGGGGCAAGGTGGGGGGCAGGGAGATGTCACCCCTCCCCAGGGCTGGCCCAACCAAAGGCAAAGGCTGTAAAGTGTGTGTGCCACTATTGTAGCCTGGAGACCCCAAAGACCCCAAAGCCACCTGGTCCCCACTGCCTGCTGCGCCCACCTGGGGGGACACCAGTTGCCTATGACACGATGCCCAAATCTTTCTGCCACAGGCTGGAGCTGAGCCTTCAGCAATCACTGCGTTGTCCAAATTCAGTGTGGGACCCTCCTGCTGCCCCCAGATCTGCTTTTGCTTGTTTGGCTTTGGATAGGACTTGATTTTCTCTAGGACTGGGTTGTTTTCTAATAAAAGTGGCTCCTTCTGAAATGTTCCTGCTCAGCTAGGACCTGAGGGACTTGTTTCCCATTGTTCTGCAAGAGGAAAAAAGCAAGAATTAAGACAGATATCTCAGGGTGGAGGATAAAAGCACTCTGAGCTTTCGTATGGCAGCATCTGGGGCTGCAGCAGAGGGTCGGGTCCGAAGCGCTGCCTTATCAGCGTCCCCAGCCCTGGGAGGTGACAGCTGGCTGGCTTGTGTCAGCCCCTCGGGCACTCACGTATCTCCATCCGACGGGTTTAAAATAGCAAATCTCTGAGGCCACACAATAGCTTGGGCTTATATGGGCTCCTGGGGGGGAAGGGGGAGCACAGAGGGGGCTGGGGCCACTGCTGCCGAAATAGCAGCTCACAAGTGTTGCATTCCTCTCTGGGCGCCGGGCACATTCCTGCTGGCTCTGCCCGCCCTGGGGTGGGCGCTGGGGGGACCTTAAAGCCTCTGCCCCCCAAGGAGCCCTTCCCAGACGGCCGTCAGCACCCACTGCTCTGTGGGACCTCGGCACAGGTAAGGCTGGGGATGCTCAGCTCCAGGAGGTGTTGATCCTGCAGGGGTTTGGCTCGTGGTCGGCGTGGTGCAGCTGCTCTCGTTGGGATGTCTTCCTACCGTGCAGGCATTGCCCTGGGCAAAGCATCAGAGCCCTCTCTGTGGGTTTGTCGGCAGCAGTGCCAGCATCGTTAGGAGCTGGGAAGGATTTGGGGTGCGCTTGGAGCCCTGGTGATGCTGGGAGAGATACGATGCCTGCAGGAGCACCAGCACAGCCCGCAGTGTGTGTCAGAGCTGGGGCACTCCTGGTTGTTTCAGAGCGAGCGTTCAAAGCCTGAACTGGAATATTTGTCCATCTCCGTGTCAGTTGCAGGGGATGGATAGATGTTTTTTAGAGCCGTGTTCTAGCATACCGTGGGCTTTCCTTGTGTGCCCCTTCAACAGTTCTGGTTTTGCTGTTTTTGCTCAGAAAATGCATGGTGGGATCTGGTGATGCAGGAGGTGAATGGGAGTGCATCTTGGCCAGGAAGTGATCTCTGCACTTGGGAGCCCAGGTGCCAGCAGCCATGCAAAGGGTTTGGCTGAATTCTGGGGGCAGCAGAGCTGTGCTGTGCCCCAAATATCAGCTCAGGAGGTCAAGGGGGGTGATCCAATGGTGATGGATCGGTTGGACTGGATGATCTTATAGGTCGTTTCCAACCTTGTGATTATATGATTCCATGATTCTATGATTCTATGATCCAGAAGGCAGGGAGAAATGGCAGCAGATGGGCATTGAACCCGAGGCAGTCGGGGCTGTCTTCTGACTTCATTGGTCTCCAAAAAGCCCCTCCTGAGTCACCGCTCAGCAGGGAAATCTGACAGCTGCACGGCACACTGAGGCATCCCCACTGCCGTGCGCCTTCCCCGCGTCTGTGGGTCCCCATCCTGCGTTCAGCATCCTTACCAAGTGATCCCCACGCCTCTCCTCCCCATCCCGGGTAATAAATACCCGACAGATGCAGTCAGGAGCAGTTGTTCCTACAACGCCCAGTGGGAGTGAGGAGCTGCTCTGGGAACAGGTGGTTGGGCACAGGGGGGTTATTTCTAGGACTGCCTCACGCTGGGTGATATCACACAACTGGGAGGGAGATGGATGTGCAAGGAAGATGCTATGTGAGCCCTACTGCTACACCGGGCTGTGATTTATTGCTCCCTTTGGCTAAACTCAGCCTCAGGGCTGGGAGCAAGAGGGCAGTGCTCCTGCTGAGCTCACATTGCCCCTCTGCTCTCGGAGGGCCGGGCTGTCTCATGGAGCAGGACTATAGAGTGGAGATAACAGAACATCTCTGCAAGTCATCACATCACAGCTGAGCTAAGAATAGTCAGGAAGAAACCAAGCTGAGCATTATCATTGGGTGATTCTCCCATGCCCTGAGCAAAAGCAGCACCCTGGGATGGCTCCAGCACAGAGAGCTGCGTGTCCTGGGCACAACTCCTGGCAGCAGCTATCAGCATGGCACGGGGCTGAGCCCAACCTCCTGCCTCTCATCCACGGTGAGCTGTGATCCTGGGATGGAAGGGGACGGGGGAGCCTTATCTCCACTGAGATACCACTGCCACAGCCCAGCTGGGACAGCTCACAGCTCCAAGTGCTCTGGGGAGAGGCAGCAGGACGGGCTGTGCTTGTCCTTATCTCAGCTCCTAACCCTCGCTTTTTCCATCTTGCCTTGCATTCTGGTAGATAACCAAGCATGTCGGACTCTGAAGAGGTTGTTGAAGAATGTGAGCAGTAAGTGGCATGGTTTCTAACACTCTTTCTTTCTCCTTATTCCTGCGTTCCTGCAAGAGGGGGTGCTTGCTGCTGTGCTTGCTGCCCCAGCACACAATGTGAGAGCACTTCAGGATCCCCCCACGACCACAGGCATCACTGCTGTGTCTGTGCTGAAACAAACTGGGCATCAGCAGTGGGTCAGGCCTCGTACTTAGCATCCCCTTGGCACATCTGATGACAGACAGTGCACCTCCCTTCAGGTCAGGAAAGGACTTTGGGGCCATTGACAGGTTTTGGATACTTGATCCTCTCAAACTGCATAACGGTCCTGGGCTCTGACTGCTGTAGGAGTGCCATAAGAGCACTTCAGTTCCTGCTCAATTCAGGTCTTGGCTTGTCTCCACTGCCAGCTCCCAGCATAGCCAAGCAGTCACTGGGACCTCCATGAAAAGGGGTCCCTGGCCCTTGGGAAATGGGAGCTCCCCTTCAGCCCCACTTGCAGCAGATCGCTCCCACTTGGCTTCTTTGTGTTGTACTTTGCAGGGAGCAGGAAGGTAAGGGGACACAGAGCATCCACAGCCACCCTGAGACTGATGCTAAGGAACGATGGGGTCACGGCAATAACCCACGTCTTCTTTCTCTTCCCTTTCTCCCCTGTGCGCTCACATGAAGAGGAGTATGTGGAGGAAGGTAGGTGATCCTCCTGCTGCTGGAAGGGCAGTGCTGTTGGTTCAGGGTTTTGCTTGAGTGGTGGTGGTGATTTCCTTGCCACGGGCAGAATGAGCAGAAAAGGCCAATGGGATCACACTCTGAATTCCTCCACCTCAACCATCGGAAGGACCAAAGCCACCCTGAATTTTCTTAGGATTTCTTTTCCCAGGGAGATCCCTTGGCCCACAGAGGGAGGTGGCAATGCTGGATGTGGGTGCGTTCAGAAGCGTGAGCACAATAATTCAGCAGGCGCTGGAGCTCCAGCTGACTGCACATTAACAATGCTCAGGCAGAACCCTTGACTCCATCAGCGTGGTGCAGGACCAAACCCCGTGCTGCAGCAGTGGGGCTGTCTGTATGGGGTGGGCATGGGAATGGGGGTCTGCTGGGGCTCCTGCTGCTTCAGGGCTGCTGCACAGCAAAGCATCCTGAGAGCTAAAAGCAAAGGGTCGGAGTCCTCACCTTGTGCACACCAGAGCTCTGCCCCGCAGCTTTAGGGCACCTGACTAACCTCTGCGCTTCTTCCCTCCCCTCCTCCCCGGCTCAGAAGAGGAAGAATGGCTTGAGGAAGAAGACGGTAGTTACTGCACCTTTCTTTGTTTCGTCTGAATGTATTGTGGGTTGGTGTGTCCCGTGCCTTTCCCTGGTTGGGAAATGGTTTTCTTTCATTCTTTCTCCTCTGCTGCTTTTCGCACTCTCCCCATCCTGCTGTGTCGACCTGCTCTCATTTCTGTGCTTTCTGTCTTCCATCCCAACACACCCGTGGGTTGCTGCCTTCTTTTCTTCTCTTCCTCTCTTGCTGTGGGACTGCACGTCTCCCGCAGGACCTGTGGGCTCTGACAGAACTCTCGTGGGGGTACTGCTCCCTCCAGTGGAAAAATGCTCCAACAGTGCCATGCATGAGATTTACGCCGTACAGTTCCGTTCTTTGCTGCATGGAGGAGAGCAACAGAAATCAATCTCCTCCACTCTGGGGTCCCAGGGCACAGCTGGGGAGGGAACGAGGGACAAAACCAGGAGGGGGCTCTGAGTCCTTGGATTTTATTCCCCCTCATCCATGCCTTACCTTTGGGTAAGGGCCTGGGCAAAGCCCTTTACTTTCTGCTTCTTTCTCCCGTAGCTCCCTCTCCTTCAGGCCTCCTGGACTCAGTACCACAGTTGTCCCATTCTGGGGGTCTGCAGGGAGCCAGCAGGAGCTGTGGCCGTCCCTCTGACCCTGTTCTTATTGCACAGGTCAGGAGGACCAGGTAGATGAGGAGGAAGAGGAGACAGAGGAAACCACAGCAGGAGGTGTGTGGTCTGTGTCCCCACGCTGTCACACCTGCAGGCACAATGCAGAGTGTAAGGGACGTGTGGTGGGACACCTGTGGATGCTCTGGTCACACTTTCTCTCTTGCTTTTGAGACAGAACAAGAAGATGAAACAAAAGCACCAGGAGAAGGTAAAGCAGGAGTGGAAGAAGGACGCTTCTTGGCCATTTCAGTCTCCCACAATGCTGCCTCCTTGCCACGGGGTTTTCAATGTCAAATTTTGAATTCAGCCGCTGCTGAAAGGAGACAATCTGCAGTAAATTGGGCTGAGCTGCCCTGGCCCCATCCCTAGCAGGGCAGGGGCAGCAGGAGATCTGCAGGTGGGATGTATTCATGCTGCTTAGGTAAGAAATTCACCCCAGGAAATGGAACAAGAAGGCAGTGCTGGTGCCTTCCCAGCCTGAGCTCCTGCAGAGCTCATCTTTGGAGAGGACCCGGGGTTCTCCCCATCTGCTTGGGGCTGAGGGACCTGCCCTCCCCACATCCATCCTGGGCTTTGTGGTGGGGACAACACAGTGCTGGGGCAGCCTGACGGCCCCTCCAGGGCCAACACATCCCGTGTTCCACAGGTGGTGAGGGGGACCGGGAGCAGGAGCCCGGGGAAGGTGAGGCATCCATCCCTGTTCCCCTTTGGGGTAAGAGGCACTGTCCCTTCACAGTACACACCCTGAATGCCTGGAGCATCAATGCACGTCTCAGATGTTGACACAGATGGACACCTCACTGTGTTGCTTTGGCGGAGGATGATGTGCCTGCACTGCTGAGAGGAAGGGGTGGTTGGGTTTCGTGGGGCTTGGGGTCAAAGTATGCCACTAACAGTGCCTTTCTCTCCTGTTCCTGGGGACCCACAGGTGAATCAAAGCCCAAACCCAAGTAAGTGTTGGTGCATTTTCTTTGGTGCAAGGTTTGAACTAGGAGCTGTTCCTCTATGGCTCTCACTGCAGCTTAGTGCCACAGTGAGATCCATAAGGAACGTGGGACAGCAAAGCCCTAAAAGCATGAAAACAGGGCAGGGACTGCGACATGGAGAGAAGGGAGAAAAACAGAGAGAGAAACATGGGACTCTTCCCTGCCCTCCACAAGCACTCATTGCTGGGGGCCATGGGGCTTGGGGAGGAGGGCTGGGCAGAGCAGTGCACGGGTGGGAGCCCTGCCCCATCCCAGCCACCCACTGCCAGCTCCCAACCTCCCACTCACCTTTCAGGCCCTTCATGCCCAACCTGGTGCCTCCCAAAATCCCTGATGGTGAGCGCCTGGATTTCGATGTGAGTGCATCTAAGAGCAGCACTGTGGTGTTGCTGCGTCCAGCAGCTCCCAGAGGGCTTCACCACTGTGAGCACAGCCATCACCTTCATTTCTGTCTGGTGCAGGACATCCACCGCAAGCGCATGGAGAAGGACCTGAATGAGCTGCAGGCCCTCATTGAAGCCCACTTTGAGAGCAGGAAGAAGGAGGAAGAAGAGCTCATCTCCCTCAAAGACAGGATCGTACGTGAGCAGCCCATCCCCTTCATGGGCAAACAGCACAGACACTCTCTGCAACAGCAAGACCCAAGATGTCCCGTGTCCCTGCCAGAGAATGATTGGGATTTGAGCCAAATTCGGTGCCCAGGGGTTGGGAATCTGCTGTAATATCCCCCCCCATATGGAGATGTGGGAGCAGCAGACCTGTCCCTGGGGCTCTTGGGATATTAGGGATGCCGAGGGACAAAAGGAATGTCCTGGGACACCCCAGCCATGGTTCTCTCCTTCTGCAGGAGCAGCGGAGGGCAGAGAGGGCAGAGCAGCAGCGCATCCGCAGCGAGAGGGAGAAGGAACGCCAGGCCCGCATGGCTGTGAGTGTCATCAGGGCTGGGGGGTCCCTGCAGCCCATGGCCCACCTCCCCCCCACAAACCCATCTGTGGGGCACGCAGGAGCACGAGCTGTGCACGTTGGTCCACGAGGCCTCCACTCCTGACCCACTTCTATCCCTGGCAGGAGGAGAGAGCTCGCAAGGAGGAAGAGGAGGCACGGAAGAAGGCTGAGGAAGAAGCTCGGAAAAAGAAAGCTTTCTCCAACATGCTGCACTTCGGAGGCTACATGCAGAAGGTGTGAAGCTGCACGTGGGGTTGCAGCAAAGCTGCTGGTGCTTCTGGAGTGGGGGGGACTGGACCACAAGCTGGTCCCACAGCATCTTGTGCTGCAGAGAGGGGTTCCTATAAGCAGAAGAAGTACTGAGAGCATCCCAAAAGCAGAGGGCGCTGCTGGGAGGAAGGGCTGGGGATGAGAGCAGAGGCCAGGCGGGTTCCTTCCCTCTGACGGGCTCCAACGGTTTCCGCAGTCGGAGAAAAAGGGTGGCAAGAAGCAAACGGAGCGGGAGAAGAAGAAAAAGATCCTCAGCGAGCGGCGGAAGCCTCTGAACATCGACCACCTCAGCGAAGACAAGCTGAGGTAGGGATGCTGCAGGAGGGGTGAACGGGGCTGTGCCACCGCCATGGCTGCGCCAGGCTGCGGGTGACAGCGGCGGCCATCAGAGGGAGCCACGCTCACACACGTGGAACACGCGTGTCCCCACAGCCAGACACAGACGTGGGGCTGCCCGGCACGGCCCCACTGGGCACGGAGCCTGCAACACCCATGGGACGGATCCTGCCGCGGAGGGGGTGGCATTGCTGCCCCATCTCTTTGCTGCTGCATCCCTTTTCCATACTGACATCATCCGTCTCTTCCCATAGGGACAAAGCCAAGGAGCTGTGGCAAACCATCCGTGACCTGGAGGCTGAGAAATTCGACTTGCAGGAGAAGTTCAAGCGGCAGAAGTACGAGGTGAGCTGCCAGCTCCTCTCTGCTGGCTCTCCCTGGCTGGATCTCCAGCTCTTGATATGGGAGAGTCGCGTGTTGGATGCACGCTGTGCTGCACCAGGAGAGACCCGTGCCCAGCTTGGCATGGGGCATCCCACCGAGCCTCACCACCCGCCTGCATTTCTCCTGCAGATCAATGTCCTCCGAAATCGTGTCAGTGACCACCAGAAGGTGTAAGTACCCAGCCTTGCCGAGCGCCCTTCCTCATCACTCAGTTTCACCCCATGTTTCTCCCAGCTGCCCCACGCCTCATTCTTACACACCTGCAGGGACCTCAGACTGTGCCACTGTGCTCCCATTGAGAAGCCCTCACTGGCCCCCAGCTTCCTCCTGCCCCCAAACAGACCCACGTAGAGCCCCGTGTGTCCTGCAGGCCACACATACCTCCAGCTGCCCCCATCCCTTCTGTATCCCTACCCACCACCTCAGAGAAGGACCCCCCCCCCCCAAGCTTGTGTGGGAGTGGAGATCCCATGGGCTGTGGGAGCTGTGCAGTCCCACAAAAACTTGGGAGCTGGTCCACACATCCCTTGCACAGCACTGGGGGACCTAGGGTGGAGGTGAGCATTTAACCTGTTCTCCCAGGAGCACTGTGTTGCTCTCTTTCCCCTGTCTCATCCTGCATGAGCTGTTCCTAGCCTTCCCCTCAGTCAGTTAGCAGCATTTCCCCCACTTACACCAAATCTCTCTTCTCTTCTGCCCTCCCGTGGCCTGGTGCTGCAGCAAAGGGTAAGTGCAGGCTGCATGCCTCCCATCACACCTGTGCTGCATGGACACCTGGGGCTGACCTTGCACCAGAAGTAGGGCTGAGGGAAGGACTGTTCTGGGAAATGATATCAGAGTTGGGTTGGTGACTCTCAGGATGCCCAAAATGCCCATTGCTGACTGTCCAAGTCACCACCACCATCACCTCCTCCTCCTCCTCCACCTCCCTGCTAGCACATGCCCAGAGCATCTATTCCCCCAGTTCTGGATAAGCAGCTCAGTACAGCCAGTCCCAGCTTCTCAGCCTCAGAAGAGGGATCCCACAACAATCACAAAACCCCTACAACTGGAGGTCCTTTATTTATGCTCACTGGGAGGGAGGAGCATAATGAGGCCATGGGGGCTGGTCGGAAACACCTGGTAGAACACGAGCTTGTTCCTGAAGAGTCCCAAACCCACCGGCTGGCTCAGCCCCCACATTAGGGAAGGTGCTCCTGAAGATTCTCCTTGCAAGCATCAACCAGCAATAACTTGGTTCTCTTTTGAGGGCACTCCAGCAGTATCCATCTCTCTCCTCTTTTCATTTCCATTAACACATTTTGCTCGCTCTGCTTCCCATCTAGGTCAAAGGCTGCCCGTGGGAAGACCATGGTGGGTGGCCGGTGGAAGTAGATGGCTCTGAAGGCAGAGGTGAGGCTCAGCCATCAGACGCAGTGCTGTGCGCTCAGCCCAATCCAGGGCTCCACTGCTGCCCCATCGTGTGGTGCTCATGCAGTGCTTGCTGCAGGCTCCGTGCTGCTGGGGTGGGCAGGTGCTCAGCGAGATGCTTGCTGATTCTCATTTCCACACCCCCACGTGATGTTGTGTCTGTAAATAAAGAGAGGAGTGAGGGGGTGTGGGTGTTGTGTCCGCTGGGAACCAGGAGGAAGCGCACGGCAAATTGTCCCAGCAGCGCTCAGCTGAGCCCACTGTCAGAGCACGAGGGGATGCAGCTCCACCTGGAGCCTTCTGAAACGTGTGCTCTCCCCAGGAGCTCCTGGTGGCATGTAGGCCAGCAGAAGACCCCTTACAAGCTGAGGCAAGCTGTCCCCTTCTGTCACTCAGCAGCACCTGAGCCATTAGGCTTCTCTCAGAGCGATGAGGAGGGATGCATGGGATGGCGGATCTTCACAGGCTTCATGTCCCTCAACATGCCTCAGAGGGCAGCCGAGCAAAGACCCAACCAGTGCCATTTCCAACCTGCCTCGATGCGTGTCCCTTCAGAGACAGCATCACCCCGAGCTCCAAGCCATCGATCCTCCAAACCCTCGTGCAGAGGCAGGGCCGTGCCCGGTGCTGCACAGAGGCGCTGCCTCTCTGCCCGTCCCTGTGGGCGGCAGCGCCCAGGCTTTGGGCACGGCACGGCGGCACTCCCTGTTTGCCACAGCACAGCCTGTCCCAGCAGCACTCTGGTCCCTTGCCAGCCTGGCTGCCTGCACCGGGGCCGAAACCGGCGCCCTCCTCCCTGCGCGGCACCTCCCTGCACCCTGAGTCAGCACCCGGCCCTTTGCCATCTCCCGCCCGTGTCCCACCACCTGCGGGCACGGTGGAGCGTGGTGCGGGATGCTGGTGTCCCCTGAGGCGCAGCGCAACAACCCGGGGGTTGTTTTCTTTGGGGTTTTGTGTGCTGCACGGGCTGTGCGATGGTTGCATGGGTGCAGCGTGTTGTGCCAAGGCGTTGTGTGTTGGTGAGTGATGTCTGGGCATGCTGTCACCATCCTGCCGTGTACAAGGTGTGTTTTGCAAGCGGATGAGTCTTGGCTTTGTGCTGCTGTAGGATGGGAGCGAGGGAACCTCGAGAGCAGACATTGGAGGGGTGTGCAGAGAACTTGGTGCTGTGTTGCTGGGACTCCGCAGTGCGCTGATGTCCTGCAGTACTGCTGTGTGGTCCCAGTGCCTGCATGGGAAGTGGGACTTCTGGATGTGAAGTCAAAGCATGAACATCCTCTGGAGCACAGAACGAGGGGCAGAGAGCTTTGTCCTTCCCCAGTCTCTTGCTGCAGGAAAGGCACTGAAGCTCTGGAGCGTGCCCCAGAGGGGGGTCTGGAACACTAATGGGGTCTTGTGGGGAGAGGGAACTGGGGTGGTTCATTCTGGAGGAGGCTCCGAAATGGAGTTTTGCAAGTTGTGCAAATATCTGACATTTCCAAGTTTCTTATGGCTGCTTTTAAACGCCCTATAAAACCTCGAGTTTCAATTAACATCTCAGCGCTGTAAAGCGCTGCCCGTACAGCTAATTCATGGGTATCAGTTAATTGTTTTAGCTGGATAAACTCACCCATGGCTTACGCTGATCCCACAGATGTGTTAAATCATCGATGAGGACTTTAATGCACCCTAAGCACAGTTTAGCATCTACGCAGTGACCCATGTCTGTGAGACTTTGCCCTGCTGACAAAGCAAGCAACCGTGATCTGTGATGGAAAGGAAGAAGCTTTGGCTGTTGCGTGGAAGCAGCTTTTTATTGGTGCTTAGTGGAAGTAAAATAAGCTTCCTAGTGATATCTGAATCACTGCTTTTGCATGTGCTCTCATGCCCAGCTTTCAGCTGAAGTCCTGGGTGTAAACCATGCTCTTCTTTGGTGCAGGCAGCAACCACTGGCAGGAACACTGAGATCTGAGACCCAGCGGGGGCCCAGCATTGGATCCATAAGCTTCATGGCTGGCAATGGAAGTGCTGCACTGCTTGCCCTGATCTGGAGCTCTGAGCTCTGTTTTTCACCCCATCAGAGCTCAGTGCTCTCTGCACATGACATTGGTGGATGCTCCCCGTGCTTCACAAATCGATGACGTTGCCCTACAAGTGGTGCTCTGCTGGTTTTGGAAGCGCCGCGAGCCCTTTATCTGCACACGTAAATAAATAGAGTTGTGCCTTTGCAGAGCCATAAATCAAACCTTGATATCATGACAAAGACAGAAGGCTTTGATCCAGGGCAGCACTTTGATCTCCTGTGATGAACCAGATGTTGGTGATTATCTGTTGAAATAGAGCGGTAATTGTCACTTTTCAGGCAGTGTTGCTGCAATGTCAGCCTGTTGGCTGTGGGCCACAGCACACCTCAAAATAAAGCAGGCAAAACATGGATATCAATTACATTTTGCAGTTCTCAAATTCTGCCAGTTACCTTGGAACAACGTATTTTGGCAAGAGAACATTTAGCTTTGAGATGTTTTCCACCCAGGACATTTCAAAGAATTACAAACAAAATGATGCTGGCAGAGAACGAGAATTTTTGGGTGCTGGGTGAGATGCCCATGGGCCATGCTGGGAGGACAGGGACTGATTGGCTGCACCAAGGGCTCCTGTCCATCAGGGTTGGTGCAACAGTGTGAAGGAGATCTCAGCATCACCTCAGTATAGTATCATAGATACATAGAATGGTTGGGTTGAGAGGGACCTTAAAGACAATAAATACCTTGGGACCATAGAATGGTTGGGTTGGAAGGGTCCTTAAAGATCATAAAACCATACAACCATCATCACTGCAAAGGAAGAGTGACCAAGGGATTTTGGGAATTGCTGGCATTTCTTTGCAGCCGTGGAGTAGCCCCGTTTGCAGCCCTTGGGCTGTGGCAGCTCCTTGCACACAAACTGATAAACCCAGAAAGAAGCATTTCTCTTTTGGAAAATGGAAAAATGATGCAAAACTCCCAAATGCCTCTGTCCATGAAGCAGATGAGGAGCAAGGGGAGCCGCTGCTGTCTGCAATGAGTCCCATCTGTGCGTGCAGCACAAACCCAAGATGTTTCATGTAGACGTGGGCTCTCGTGGGTACAAAGCTTCTCCATTGGTCGTTTTTTGCTGTGTGCTGAGACAGAAGTTTTGTAGATCTGTCCCGGTGCTCAGCTTGGATATTAGGAAAAATCCCCTCTCAGGAGAAGTGGTGATGCGTTGGCACAGCTGCACGGGGAGGTGGTGCAGTCACTGACCCTGGAGAGGTTGAGAACTGCAGAGATGTGGCACTGAGGGATGTGGTTGGTGGGCACGGTGGGACGGGCTGGGGGTGGGTTTGAGGATTTCAGAGCTCTTTTCCAACCTTAAGGATTCGATGATTCGATGGAAAGCACGTGGCTGCCTGCCCCAGGGACACGAGGGTGACAGCTGCACCGAGAGCTCACTTGAAGGCGCCTGGATCCAGTGGTGAATTTAGCAGTTTTGAAGCAGGATTTCTAATGCCTCAGACAAAACTGGGTTTAATTTTGCCCTCCCTTTTGAGGTTCTGCCCCAGAGGCCGACCAGGGATACTTCCTGGTAGAGATTTATGGAGCATGCAGGAGTTTCCAAGCCAAAATTCTTGGCCTGAAATGTCTACATTATTGCTGTAGGGCTGGGTCTCTGAGTTCACTTACCCACAGAAGAAAAAAAACCATGTCCTCATCTCTGTTTTGCTTAATGTGTCCCACATTCCCCAAAAGCCAGCGACCTGCAGAAGTCGCATTCTTGTGGGAGTTTAATGATTTGCCAAAAGCAAGGAATACGAAAGTTGGGACTGAATGCTGCTCCGGTGCCACTCAATTGCAACCAAGCCCACATCTCCATTAAGAGACCCTGGTATGGGTTGTTGTTCCCAAATAATTGGTCTCGAGACAGCAGAAAAAAGGCAGTTTGGCCAACAGTGCCAAGCAGGATGCGCCCTTGTTTGGTGGCTGTGCAGAGGGACTGTTAGCTCAGCACTTTTAGTGCACAGCGGCTGCACACACACACAGATGAGGAGGAGGAAGCCACACGGTTGGTTTTGGGGCATTCCTGCGAGGTGTTGCTCTTTTGATGTCAGTGGGGCTTCTCCGGGCTGGGTCCATTCGCAGCACTCACAGCCCTGGAATGTGGCTGGGGATTGGTGTGACCAGTCGGGCCAGTCATCAGATCTTCCTCCAAAATGAATTTTTACTGAAATCTGCAAAGACCTGTTGCAAGTGGGTTGACTCACATGGCTTCTCAGCTCTTAGTCATGAGCTTCTTCTCTGGACAGTTAATTAGTTTGTTCTCATGGAGCGCTTTGAAGATGCAAGGCAGGCTGGGAAAGTGAAGTGTTATTAGCTCATTATCTGCAATCTTTTGTGTGTGTGTGTGTGTGTGACAAAGCAATAAAGTCCGGGTTCAGCCTAAGATGCTTAACAGCACTAAAAAACGAACCGTCCACACACCCAGTTCTGTCCTTATTTCAGTGCAGCTCTTTGCTAACGACACCTCATGGTGCTCATGAATCTCCTTAACCCCAGCCAGGCAGAACAGAGTGGCTTAGCATCAGTACACAGAGTGATGCTACTCCTGGCAGAAGACCCAAAAGCTTGGAATCTGGACCACAGATTTCAGTCTACTTCCTACCGGGTTCCATTTGGATGTAGAAGGGGTAAAAGAGCCCAGTGTTGTTTTCTATTCTTTTTTTTTATACCCTAATGTGGGTGTGCGAGGGGTCAAGTTCAGCACCTGAGATCTTGGCATCTCACAGAGCAGCGTGAAGTTAAACAACCCAGAAGGCAATGTGTGAGATGAATGCACAGAGCAGCTCGTATGCACTGGGTTACGTTCAAAGATAAGTGGTAATATTGGAAGTATTGTTTCTGTGTCTGCAAAGGGCGTGCTGGCCAGACAGCTGCCTTGCCCTGTGGAGCGCAATGGACACAACACTGTTTGCAGACCTGGTCACTAATTGTGTATCTGGCAATTTGGAGATCTTGCCAGAGGCATTTCAAACTCTGGCGTGTGCAGTGATGGTTGCAAAGATCTGTGCTTTCCTGTTTGGGTGCCTGAACTCTTTTGGCCCAGCATTCCCATTGCAACAGCCTCATGTGCAGATTCAGTGGCTTGTTGGATTCAAGACTATCACTGAACGAAAATACCCTTTGCAAAAGTCTGCGGATTCATGGTATCCCTGTTGTTTTGGGCATAAGGTTCCTCATTCAGGTTGGATATTAGGAAAAAATTTTTCTCAGAAAGGGTGGTGAGGTATTGGAATGGGCTTCCCAGGGCAATGGTAGCAACATCATCCCCAGAGGGGTTCCAGAGCTGTGGAGAGGTGGCACTGAGGGTTGGTGGGCATGGTGGGACGGGTTGGGTTTGAACGTGTTTACCTCGGTGGCCTTTTCCAGTAGCAATGATTCGATGGTCCTATGATTTCCATTGACTCTGTGGGTTACCAGCACTGGCTATGTGACTTCCAGTTCTCATTTCCTGTCTGGGTCAGAGCAGCACCAGGAGAATCCAGGCTGGAGAGTCTGCAGCTTTGATAGCCACCAGCCTCTTGCATTGCTTTACTTCCGACCAGAGACAGCGAAAGCAGCCACAAATTGCTAAGGAAATCCAGTTAGAAGCCTTTCCATCCAGGGATGAGCAAAACAAACAAAGCCCTGAGCATGAGTCAAAGAGCCCAGCTATTTGCAGTGAAGTCCTCTTAATCCTAACAATAACGATGCATTACCCTCTGGCATTTGGGTGTTGCTGAGCATGTCAAGTTTTCTCTGTGGGCTTTTTTGTAGAAAAAGGGGAAAGTGAATGCCCTACATAGCTCAATGACTCCAGGAGATGGGATTTTATGAGAAGGAGGAATGGTGCAAGTGGGGGTGGCAAGACAAGGGCTGGGAGCATGCCCATGGTGTGCGACTGCAGAGCTTTGCCACCTGGATGCTGATCTGCTGCTTGTTTCACTCTCATGTCAGAAAGACCCATGAGATGTGCAGCTCAGCATGCTAGGAATGAAGGCTGGCCCTTTGCAATACAGTACTCATATGTTTTTGTCCATATGTGCTCATGAAAGATAAAGGATGACGTTTGGGCCACCTAGCTACGTCTGAGCATCACTTATCTTCACCTGGGCCCCTTTAATTGACAGTGGAAATAGAAAATTATTAATTAGCCCCTCCTTCCGTCTCTGTCTTACAATGGATAAACCATGTGGTTTCTCCACTGGCTCTGTGGGGATCCCACAGTGCTTCAGTGTCTAATTTTAAGCTGCCCAGGTGAGGGTGGATTGATCTGAAGAGATTTCTTCTAACAAGGAATGAGCAATAAAGGCCAGGGCAGTAGGGAAATTTTTCAGATGTGGTTGTTTACCTCAGCCAATGGAGACTTTGTGTTTGGCTGCTTAAAAAAATAATGCAAGCAAGCTGTCCTTCAAGCCCTGCAAAGCTGTGGGCAAACAATAGCTGCCATTGCTAGAGGGGAGGAGATGGTGGGTCTGCACTGCTGGCAGCGGGGCATGGGGCAGCCTTGGAGACCCACAAGCATTGGGAAGCTTGTACTGAATAAATTATGCTGGGGGATCCCTCAAGAAGACTTTAAGAAAATGGGGTGTTTTGAACATGAAAGCACCTGCGTGCTCTGAAATCACTCATCCTTTTTGAAATGTCAGTGTCTAGCTAAAATATCTCAGACTTGTGCCTTGGAATAAGGATAACCCCTGGATTCCCTGGTCCAGGCAGAGGATGCTCTTGGTCCTGGGCACTTAGGAAAGGAGCAGCCCTGGGGCATTATGGTTGACCATGAGCCTGCAGTGTGCTCTGGTGGCCAAGAAGGCCAGTGGTACCCTGGGGTGCATCACAAAGAGTGTGGCCAGCAGGGAGGTGGGGGGCCTGGAGCATCTCCCTTATGGGGAAAGGCTGAGAGCCCCGGGGCTGTTCAGCCTGTGAAACAGAAGGCTGAGATGGGAAATTCCACAAGGAAAAAATACTGTGAAAAACTCAATTGGTTCTCATGATCCCATCAGCTGCTGTGCAGGCTAATTCAGTGCACGGCTTTACCCCTTTTCTACCTGCAGCTCCACGGGCTGCAGCGCTGTCTCCGACTTTCCTGGGGTGCTGTAAGCTCTGCTCCTCCTGCCCTGGGCGAGGTGGGGCTCTGAATTGCTGTGTGCCGTTGGTTTTCTCACGGTTCCTGAGCCCTGCAGGGACACTGCTGCTTCACCCAGGTTCCTGGGGCAGGAAAGAGGTGGGTGTGGGTTTTGCTCTGTGCACCAGTCACTATTTGGATAGCATAAACACTTGCCTGTGTTCTCGCCTCCCTCTTTAACCCTTTGCTTCTCGCAGGAAATAATTTTGATACTGTTTCTGGATTGTGCTTGGGAAAAGAGGAAAAAAAAAAGAAAATAAGCAAGATGGGGACAGCCAGGATGTCATTGCACAGACAGAAATAACAGAGATGAGCTGCAGCCTGGGAAAGCCAAAGTCTCTCTGTGATCCCACCCATGGTCCCTCTGTGACGCTGAATCACCACCCTCACCTCCATGGGCTGCTCCTCCTTCCCTGCAAGGAAGTGAGAATCAGTTTCCAAGCGGGTGAAACGCTGCAGAAAAGCTCAGGGTGGGGCTCAAAGGCACTCAAAGGGAGAATCTCACATCTTCCTTTTTTTTTTTTTTTTAGCTCTTTCAGCTCTGCTGATGTGAGACTGATTTTCCTGTTCTGCCATGAAGGATCGGGGCAAGAGTTACCCATCTTGTGAGATAAAGAGACTTCCAGGGAAAGAATAGAGAAAGCAGGAGGGAAAGCAACAAGATGTGCAAAGCAAATCCCTGCTGTGCTTCGCTGTGCAGCCTGGGTCATCCCTCAGACTGAAACTTGGCCTCAGGACCCAAAAGCAGCCACTGTTATTGCCTGAGCTCAGATCTGTTAGGTGAGAACTTGCAGTGCTCTTGAGAGGCTCCTTGAGAAGGGAAAGGAGGGAGGAACAATGCTTCTATGGGAAAGTATTTGGGTTTTGGAGTGCCAGGGCTTCCAAAAGCGCTACCATTTCTGGAAATCTCTACCGGCTCTTTTTCCATTGCATTGCTCTGGGAGGCCAGGCACACCTGTGCAGGGTATTGCTCTGGCTTTGCTCCCCATTTGGAACTAGATGATCTTTGAGGTCTCTTCCAGCCCAAATCATTCTATCCTATAATGATTCTATGATAACATTTGCAGAATTGCTCCACAGGTACAGGAGGCACCAGGCTCGGGCAGGACTCCTGCTTTGCTCCAGGTATGGCAGCACTGAGCTGCTCAAGCAGAGCTCAGCTGTGCCCACCTCACAGCTCTGCGACAGCTGGGATCCCAGCCAGGACCTGCAGCACTGGCAGAAGCATTGCTCAGGACCAGTTGTGGTGTTTGCCCACTCAGTGTGAGATTTCCAAGGCTCAGGAGGCTGCACCAGAAACTGGAAGAGCATCACTGAGGCCTGGATGGATGGAGGACATTCGGTGCAAAAAGCCATCACATGGCTTGGGTTGGAAAGGACCTTCATGCACATATCATTCCACCCCTGCTGTGGACTGGCTGCTCCCACCAGTTCAGGCTGCCCAGAGTCCCATCCGTGGCCTTCAGCACCTTTGGGGATGGGGCACCCACAGCTCTGAGCAAAACACCAAAAAGGGGCTGAGTACCATCCTGCATAGAGAACAACTTCTGTCGCAGTGAGATTGCATCTGCAAGGAGACGCAGCTGTGGGAAGGATACAAATGAGGGTTATGTGATAGAGGAGCACAAAGCAGGGAAGGAAAATAGGGGATGAGTCACTGCGCCTCACACGGCACTCATGCTCTCCCTGACCCCCGGCTCCCACTGTGGGGATGCCCTGGAGCAGGGGTGTGTGAGTGCTGTAGGGCCATGGTCTGCAGGTGCCATGCATACACTGAAGCTGTTCTGCATGCACCGGGCCTGTATGGAGCAGGGTTTCTGGGTACAGGATACCACGTGTCCTGGAGGAGCGTGCCACGTGGGACTGGGATGCCACAGCAGTGCCTCTGCTTGGGGAAACCAAGATAGGGGAGCTCTGTTGTGCTCCAGCATGGGGTGGTGGCACCACCGGGTCATTTGTGCTGTTGTGAGGCGTGGATGAGGCTCGGTGTGCTCTGCAGTGTGATCTCTGGGCTGTTTAATGAGCCCAAATTGGGCTTTTGGAGGTGACCTGGGGCAGTGGAGCATTTTGGGGGAAGCCTGGGATCTGTGGGGAACACATCCCAGAGGCCTGAGAATGCTCTGAACACAACAATGTGTATCTACAAGATTCCCTGCTGCAATGCTATGGAAAGCCCAGCAATGACAGCAGAACAGCAAGATCCTAGAGCTGCAGCAAGGGAGGATTTGCTCAAATGCAACAGCTGCAGGCACAGAAATAAAGGAAAGCGGCTGCTTACCTTCAGAAGGCCTCAGATATGCAGGGATCTCCAGTGAAATACCCTCATCTCCACTGCCAACCCCTAAATGAGTTCTGGGAAGGGATGCATCCTGGCTCCACTCCGTCCAGTCAATCAGCTGCACTGCACGCACCTGAGCTCCCCTGGGTTGGCCCTGCCTTCCCACCAGTGCTCCATCTCTGCTTCAATCCATGGCTTAGCATTGCCACTACACCTGCCTGAAAATGAGCTTCTTTTGTGTGCTTGTATGAAGGATACTGGTCCCAAATGGAAGCATTTTCAAGATTCTTGGTATTCACTTTATATGCTTCAAATGGATGGAGAGAGACCCAAACACTGGGTAATGCATCATGTAGAAGACTATTTGCTCTTGTAGCCTGTAACCTATATGACTGGACTCAGCTGTGCCTGCAGGTGCTGTTTGTACCTGAAAAAGCTGTGGAATGGACACCATCACTACATGTGGTACTGACAATTAATCCTCTCAAGGAGTTCTGGATACGTTGCTTCAGAAGGGCTTTTATAAGGCAATTACTGAGGCACTCTATCCAAAACCAACTGGAAACATGCCTGCTGCACTATGGCCTAGAAGCAGCTTGAGTAAGGAATGATGGTGGTTGCCAATGCAATTTTGGTTTCTAAGTGTTGGTGTGTGAGATCCATCCAAGACTGATTAAGAAGTTTGGGTTTCGGGGCTTTGCCTTTGAGCTGCGTCCCCTGCTGTCCTCCCACCCCTCAGAGGTCTCAGCACAGGGTGCTTCCAGAGAGGAGCTCTGAGCACGGCAGGATGTCCTCCCCTTTTCCTGAGCATGGATTTGCAGGATGTGCCAAGCCTGTCTGATAGCTACGAATCCTCTTGTAAGATACTGGTCAGGGCTGAGCATCATTCCTAAGCCGTGCCACGAGTAAACAAACTAAACACACTTTGTAGCTGAGATCACGTTCCCTTTGGCAGGTTTCCTCTTTGAAGAGCCATCTTATGGAGATCAAGAGAGTGCTGCTTCCTGGCTGGCTTTGAGCTCCCCAGCATGGAGAGCACTGTGTCTTCTGTGCGTCCCTTAATCCCCATACACACCAGGTTACAGCTGCTGCAGGATGCAAAGCAGAGACCAAACTCTTCAGTGCTGCTGACAGCAGTTCCTTGGAGCAGGCTGGGAAATCCCCAGAGCAGCCTTGAATTTGCTCCTGATTAGCATGAAGAATCCACACATCTCCGTGTGCCTGAGGACTAAAGGTGATGTTTGTGTGTGAAACTCCAGTGAACTGGAGACCAGTAAGGAATGGGTGCTAAATGACACAGAGACACCAGCATAGAAAAGTGCTGGTGATGCATTTGGGGTGAAATAATCTTAGCATATGCAAACGATGGCCTTGGAGTGACCACAACTGCTTGGAGGGAACTCCAGGGTCCCATCCCAGTGACACCCAAGTGGTGAAATCAACAGATAGACCTCCATAGTCTATTTATATATCTATCACAGTCTATCTATATATATCTATCCATAGTGGTAACTCATGGTGACTCCCCAAGAAAGCTCACGGCCAGACAACCAAAATAAATCCATGTGCAACAATTGGCTTGAAGAAATTCCAGCAGCTTTTATTGATTCCAGCTTTTCCAATGAAGCAAATACATACAGTACAGCCAAAACAAAACTCTGATACGTTATTCTCACATACCTATATCTTACAGAATACACTGTATAGCTATGGACTGGCAGGCTCGGGTGGTCTCAAACTGCTGTGTGGTCAGAGAGGAATAAAACTGCCTTCTGCCTTTCATGCAGTCCATGAGGCTTCTGAAATGCTGGGGTGGGTTGGATTGTACATACATGAAACAAATAAAGCATTTAAGAGAAAACAGGCCAAAAAGCTCTGCTAAGCCCAGGACAAACAAGCGTGGTATTTATTTACATGGTCGTGTGTCCTGCGCACAAATCAAGCCCCAATTGCTCTTATTCTGCTGCTGGCAGAGATCAGGGTGCTGCTCGCTGTGGTCCTTCCCTCTTCAGTAGTTCTCCATCACTCCAACCCATGCCCTGCAGACCTGCCCCAGCTGTATCCCTGCAGATCCACCCTGCCTTGCCTTTTACACAGGGAAAAAACAGGAAAACAGCTCAGCAAGGAGCATATCTCAGCTAAAGATCTGCCTCTATGAAGCAATGTCTCCCTTGAAGGAAGAAGATTGGTGGAAAAAAGTGAAAGCAGCATCCCGGTGCTGAGCTCTGCCCCTGGGAGAAGCGTGGTTTGGAAAAGAAGGTCCCCAGACCGCTGGGTATGAGCAACAGCAGAGGTTTTCCTTACACTGCCAGACATCAGCGTCACTTCACCTATGTGGGTAGAGTCTGTAGTCCAGATTTAACACAGAGAGACTGAGAGGAAAATAGAGATGAGTATCAGAGAGTTTCCTCGGGGGGAAAAAGAGCTGCAAAGAGCCCAGGGGTGTCAGAGGGGCCGCAGCTCAGCCCTGCTCTCCTGGGGCAGCTGTATTCTGAGGTATGAGAGCAGCAACCTGCAGCACTGTAGGGAAACTGAGGCTGGAGGGAGCTCCCAGCTCAGGGCAGGGAGAGCATCCAAGGCTGTGTGCAGCCAAGAGCTGAAGATCAGCTTCACTGCAGGACAGTTGGAGCAGGTGACCTTCAAAGGTCCCTCCCAGCTCCAGCAATTCCATGATTCTATATGAGATCTCCAAGGATGGAGACAGTTTTAATTTGTGTCGTTTGGTCAGCTTTGCTGTACGTCACTGACACTGATGTGAATGATGCATCCAATCCTCTGAGCTCAGTACTTTGTAACGAAACCTCCAGGACTTGTAAATTTAATTGTGGGATGATTACTGCAGCTCTTTGTGCCTAACATAGTGCTGCTGTAAATTGCATTACCGGTGAAAGCAGCAGCACTGCTTTAGAATAAAGCTCAAATAACAGTCAATTAGAATGAATTTCCTCAATATTCCATCATTACATTTTGCAGTTAGCTTTCCCAATTAATTTTACAGGGAAAAACATTAGCTCCCAGGACTTCTGCCTAACGTGTAATTACAGGAACAAATCTGAATGCAAAATTGCACGCAGCGTAATCCTAAAGCCAAACTGCAACAACCCTTCCTGCGGACACTGCAGCCTTTCTGGACGTCCATAGAGTTGGGTCCTGCCAAAAACATTCTGAACCATGAAATGAGGGCATGCACCAGCTATGCAACAGCTGGCAGCCGTGGTGAGGGCATGCCCACAGGCCTGGGCTCCTCCGCTGCTGTTTAAATGCTCCTGAAACTGTCCTACCGGATTCGCCTGGTTCCAGCTCTCCACTTCAAAGGTGCTTTTTGCTCTTTCATTTGGCTGGGAGCTCCGCACAGAAAGCTCTCGACTGAACGTGGGTGAATGCAAGCAAATAGCTGTTGCTCATTAAAGTGCACAAGGCTGAGCCACCCTTTGTAGGCCAAGAGAGAAGCGGCTGGGGCTCCTCTCGCTCTGCGCCCTGCGCTCTGAGTGGGGATGATGCTGCCCAGAGCAGAGCTGAAGTCAGCCCTGCCAGGTCAATGGGATGTGCCAGCTGCCACCAAGCGAGGAGCTGAGCCCTCCTGAACCCTGCAAACACGAGACTGCTTCTCCCTGCCCAGACTCAGCTCCGTAACCCATCCTTCCCAAGCGCCTCCTGCACCCTCCACGTCTGCACATCTCTGTGCCCCTGCAGTGCATCCTCTGCTGATCCTCCCCCTGTGCCTCCGAGCTCGCATTTCTCACATGCTTTTCCATTTTTGCTATTTCTTTACATTGCTTGGTACAAACAAAGCCTGATGACGAAGGCCACATCCCTCACTCTTGGCACTCAGTGACGCTGGGCAAAGCCAGCTCCTCCTCCTGGCTCCAGCTTCCCAAAAGCCGTATTTCTCCACACATGGTCCCATGGTTGCACTGTTCCAGTGCCCGGTGATTGATTTGGCACCTGGTGAGACTGTGCTCTGTGTTAGCACTGTCCATACAGCTTCAGAGAGCAGTTGCTGAGTGCCAGGGGAGAATCAGCAGCCAACAATTTGCTTCTGGAGATAAAGAGTTTAGGTGACAGGAGAGGAAATACTAATAACTATGAGAGCTCATAGGAGAAGAAAAATCAGAAGCAGGAAAGAAGCCCATGTTCGTAAATGTTAGGAAGAAGCAGCCTTTTTAAAGAAGAGTTTTGTGTGTATCTGTTGAGAACAGCCATATGCAACGTGGGGACAACATCAAACCAGCAATTTTTGCACTTCTGGGTGAAAATGGGTTGTGACAAGAATTTGGTGCGGCAGCATTTGTTGCATGGATCGGGTGGGATTTGCCTTACGTGCGAGGGGCTGAAACTGCACAGCTGACACTGAGTTTTGGTGGGGACTCAGCCCTGCTCGCCAGGTGTGAGCGTTGGCCACATGCACACCACAGCAACGTGGGCACAGTTACACAGAAACACTCTTTGCAAAAAAATACAAATATTGACATCAAGAAACTATAACCTCCATGAAAGTCCCTTCTCCCCCTCCCACCCCCCCCAAAAAAAAAGAAGAAAATGCTTAAAAATATCAGTACGATCCACATGAAATCCGTATGTTTGGTTTGCTTTACAGTTGAGTTTAACTCACAGACACTCCACATCTTTAACATCATAAGGAGCTGTGAACGGGTTGTGTTCCTGGAGATGAACCAATTCCAATCTCTGAAAAACAAAGAAAGACCCAGATATTAAAGCATCGATGATATCATTTCGTTTCATCCACACCCAACTTTCAGTCTTTTCCCTTGCCCTGTCCCCAGTTTCTGTGCCCCCATGCCACCCTTCCCCATGGATGAGGGCCCCATTCTCACCTGCAGCCCAAATGTGTGTGGAGAGGCTCCTAAAATCTGGAAGGAAGAGTCCTGAAGGTCGTCCCAGCTAAAGATCCCATCATGTTCTTATCAAATCCTTGCTGAAAAAGCAGGTGGATATGGAGAGCAGTGAATGTGCAGTGCTTTTAGAATGGATAGCTATCAACTGCTGTGGAAGACCCCCCCCATGGCCAATTCAAAAGCATCCTTATAAAGCATGCCCCATTCTCAAACAGACTCCTCCACTCTCTTCATGTCGTCAACATGAGTGGTCACCTTCATGGATGGACCTTCTTGGATGGACCTCCCCTTTCTGCTGGGCTCCTCCAGCTCTACCTCCCTTGGTCCCTTAGTGAATGTTAGTTCATCTTATTGCCCATCCTGGAAAAATGGCACTGATACATGCATGGTGCATCTCTGCTTGCAGACTCCCACCCTGATGTGCACCCAGTGCAACGACCACCTGCAGGAGCACCTGCACGACCCAGTCCCACCAAAACGAGTGGGCAGCACCAGTGCAAAGCTACACCAGCTCCCACGGAGAAAGTCCCTCACCGTTAAGAGAAGAACAATATTCAGGCTCTCTCTGCCTTCCTGCCCCTGGGGAATTCCCCTTTGTGGATGTTACTCCTTCTCTTTAATTTAGCCATTTGCTCTGTGCAGGTGCTGCTGTTGGTGAGCTGGAAAAACCCATCTGGTTCAAAGTGAGCCACAGGGCTGGGATCTGGCTCTGCGCCCTGACTCTCCAGCACTTCTGCAGTTTCTGTTGCGGGGTGTAAAATAAATCCTAAATATTCCTCTTAGGGGCTGTAGAGGTTATTCTGACTATAGGGGTGATGTGACCACAGGGTAGGGCTATGGGTGCAGAAGAAAGTGGGAGAAAAGAGAGAAGGAACCTCACAAAGATCTCTGCAACCTCATGGAGTGTTGTGGGGCTGTGCCACCAGCCAAAATGCAGAAGTGTTCTCCTTACCTGCTTGAGCACACTCTGGAGCTCCCTGTTCGACCAAAGGTCTGTCAGGAGGAGGCGAGCAGCTTCAGCTGCTTTTGGACAGGAGCTGGGAAGATGAAAGCAACATTGAGTGAGGAGTTGTGGACAGCCACAAAGCAGCACCAGGAGCCACCTCCAGCCGGGCATTCGCTGGCTTGATAGATGACTGCCAATGAAATCCCAGAACCATCAGTACTCCCAGTTGGAAGGGACCCATCGTTGAGTCCAACCCTTTGTTGCTCCCCCAGCAATGTTACGTGACAACATGCCCTGGGACCAGAACAGAACGAGCAGGAAGGGAAGGTCGGAGCTCAAGAACGGAGCTGAAAAAGTGCTTCTGGAGTGTGAAATTTGGGAGGGTGAGGAAGTGAAGTGGTGCCAATGCAGACTCCATGGGGACGCTGTGGGCGAATCCCTCAGGAGGGCAGCACAGGGAAAGGCTCTGCGCTCACAATAACAACTGTAACCAGAAGTCCTTGCTCAGCACAAGTTAATAGATACTTGCTCACGTAACAGCTCCGAAACCATGAGTCATAACAGTATCTTCTATAATTCTGGAACATTTCATATGACAACCCAGATCTAAACCTCAGTGCCAGCTGTTATCGCTGCTCCTGATCTGCTGGACCATGTCCTGCCTTTGGGAGAGTGCTGAGCCCTGCGACAGCCCCAGCCTGTCCCATTCACGGGGAGCAGGATCAGACCTCCCTGGCTGCCAGCATGGTACAGCTCCATAAAGCCACCGTCCCTGCAAGGCTTTCAAGAAGAGGGTAGATGTGGCACTGAGGGACGTGGTTGGTGGACATGGCGGGGATGAGCTGGGGTTGAACTTGGGGACCTTAGAGCTCTTTTCCAACTTCAGTGACTCTATGGTCCTCTGCTTCTACCAAAACGCGTCCTCCAAACAGTGCACTGGGCTAATGAGAAATGGGGCTGGCAGTGTGGGACCTGCAAGCATCATCCTGTGAGTGTGAAAACCCAATGAGCAAATCCAGGGCATTTCCCTAAAAGACACAACAGATGATACCAAAATCTTCCAGCCTACAAGAAATGACCACACTTAATCTGGTCGGAATGACCGCATGGGAGATGCAGATCGTGTTGCTGGCACTGCCTGGAGGACTGGAAGAGCAGCACACAGCAAGAAATTCTTGAGCAATGCTTTGGGCCAAGAGAAGGAGCTTTCATTGCAAAACTGTTCCTCTGGTTATAACCATCCCATACTCTGTCATCAGAATGACCACACTTAGAAAAATGTTGTGGCTGAAAATTATAATCTGGCCAAACAGCCATTGAAAGCAATGAACTCAGAGGTATTTAGGATATGCAATATTTTGCTAACTTGGATTGAAAATAACAGCGTGAGCACACGCCATCATCACTCTGTGTCATAGAGGAGGATATATGCAGGAGACTGAGACAATTATCTAATTGGGATGCAACAGGAAGGAGAAGAAACCACAGCAATCAGATAAAGTGTGGAACTGTTTATGCCTTTCACTGAGAATACACCAGCATGGAGCATCAGGGGAAGGGAGCCCAATTCTGAGGGGTGCTGGTTGGTGTCTGGGAGGAATGTGGGAAGGGAGAGCGTCCATAACTCATCTGCAGCCTGGGAGTTATGTCTAAAATATGACTACAAGAGTGTCTGCAGGGAAACTGAGGCAAACCAACAGAGAAAGCCCTGCAAAATGCTCACAGTGCAGTACGGTGCCCCCCATGGGGATTCGGTCACCGCTGGGATGTTCTGTGCTCTCTATTTCTGCTGGCTGTGAGGCTGGGAGAGGGGAATCCAGCAGCACGATTTGGGGAGTATGGGGTCTGCGTCCAGCATCGCCAGCAGCCCTGCAGGAGCTGTCGGGTCCAGTTACTGCCATCAGGGAATGTGAGGCTCTTTCTGACATAGGAATAGACAAATGCTACCCTGAAATTTCCCGTTTGCCTTCAGAGAAGTACAGGGAAGTGGGAAAAGTTAGCTCCAATTTTTAGAAGGGACATGGTTTCCATATCTGGAAACAGTTCAAACTCACATGGGAGTTTCTCAGGAGGAATTTGTGACACCGTCAGGAGAAATACACTGAAGACTTCTCTGGAGTTCAGTAACTCTCACAGTTAGTGAGTCACTGGAAACAAAGCTCATCATGCTGAACAGCCCAGGCAATTTCGGTACGCATGGCCCTGGTTGTGCAACGCTCTGCTGAAGCAGTAATGAGCTGAGGACTGGTCTGAGGGAGCCCAAGCGGGACTTCAGGCAGAAGTTAATGCCATTCATAACAATGAAGACTTAGAAGAGGGCAGGGTTTGGTGTTAATTGAGCTTGTTGCAGAGTGGAAGCATATAAAAGCAGTGAAGTGACTGATATTAGTTGGCTGAGGCCCAACCTAAACAGAGAAGCCACTGGTAATGACTGAGAATCTCCTTGCTGCCATAGAACAAGAGGTAAATTGTAAGTGGTTTGTCAAAAGATGATGGAGAAGGCCTGTGAATGTCTTCTCATAACAGAAGACAATAGGCTGCTTGCACAAGGTATTTCAAAGCCAGATGGGAGGAGAGATGAGAGCCTTGGAATGGAGATATGGCCAAAGACTGTAAACTGCAATTTGGCCAGAAATGAGCACACAGTTCGGCAAGAGTTGACAAGCTTTTGCATGGGGCTGTAAAGGGCACAGAACTCAAACCATTCCCACAAGGAAAAGTGGCTAAATCTGCTGAGACCGCTCAGCTGTTGAAGTTCATGGAGTACAGATGAGTAAACCAGAGGACCTACGTATAAAATCTGTATACGCCTCATCACAGCTGTGTTTTGGCCATGTGAGGTGAGCGCTCCAACCAAAAGATGAACCAGTGTGAACATTCAAGCCAAGCACAACCTGAGTAGAGCAGCAAATTTCCTGAGACCCTCTCCATGCCTTCTGCCCCAGACTCACCCATTTCGGCACAGGCTTACTACATTATTGAGCATGTTGCTTGTCAAGTAACACTTTCCCAGGTGTGGGTTGGACATGATGAGGTTCCTCAGAGTGTAACAAGCTGATGTCATGATCTCGCCATAGCTGTTGGTATTTCCAGACTGGAATGACAGGAGACGTGATACATCTGGGAGCACCTGGTGAGCTGAAGAGGCGGAATGTTCCAATCAACACTTAAGTAAACTCAGCACAGGTGGATGAAATGATTTGTGTTAGCATTATTCAGCACAAGAATGCAGCGTTATTCCCCAAAGGAGGCACTAATAATGCTGGATGATATCAGCACGGCAGCTTTAGCTGGTTTCCAGAACTACGGTGAGGACCTCTGGAAAGGTAATGATTTGGGTCAAGTCTGGCTCAGCTCCCCAAATGCTATCATCTGCACTGCATCCTCCCAACCCTGCAGATTCATCATTACCCATTCAGCACACCATCTGCTTGTACAGGCTGAGAGAGCATGCATTGTGTTAAGCCTGCTTATAACACCTGTAATGGTCCTTTGACCAGAACAAATGACACCATTTGCCCAGTGTGGGAGCTTGGCTGAGTCCTATTACAGGGTTTATAAAGTGAGGAGAGCAGATATTAGAGAGGTAGAAACTAGACATGGTACTGAACTCTGCTGTGGTGGAAATGGCTTACCCATGGTTTTGTGCAGGATAGGATGTCGGGACATGTTGCTCAGCAAAGAAGCACCAGACCGGACAACTTCGGAGCTGTTGGACTGCAGGAGCCGTGCGATGCGAGGCAAACCTTTTTCCTTCACCCCAATCAATTGGCTCATGGCATTGGACATCTAAGAGACAGAACAGCAACGTCTCATGACTTCCAGTGCTGGAAGAATGCACCTGCAACCACGTGCAGATCTGGACATAGGTGGCCATACTACAAAACAAGCACACTTTCTTCTGCCTTAATCCCACTTACTTTGTCATTTACTCCTCCATAAGTCAGCCTCTCATCCTCTGTCATATGGCAGGGATTTCTGTCCTCTTTCTAGAGGCCTGAGGGATCTCCTAACCGATATTCTCAACTGATGGAGAAATTTTACCTTTCATGTCCACTTGCCCTTGCTCAACTCCCTGCCATGCCACAACTAATAGGCTGCTTTGGAATAGAAATGGCTAATGACACCTCTAAATAACGAGCTGAAGGACAAAAATAAACATCTTGGAACCTGATTTCATGTTTGCTTACGTAAGTCTAGAAGATCTTAGGGCGTAGCCAATGCAGCTGAATGCTCTGGACTTTGAAGCACATACCATTAATAAATTGCCCTCTTATTAATAGAGTTTAATCTGAACTTCTCAGCTACACACCATTAGATATCATCACACTGCTGGAGTGACACACATCCATCAGCAGTGGAGATGGAGGGAACAGGCTGGGAGGCACCCCATTACGTGGGCTGACACCCAATGTCCCTCCTGTGTGCCAGGAGACACATGCACTGCATTACAGATCCACGCCAGCAACTGAGACGCATACAGCTGAGGCTGAGGAGAGGTTCATAGTCCTCCTATAACAGCTAAAGGGCTACAGTAAGCTTTGCAAGCCTCTCTCTGTTTCTCTCTCCTTTAAGCACCAACAAATGCAGCAATCCACCCCAATTCCAGCTCTGAGACGGAACAAAAACTGTGAGAGAAGACCCTAATGTACACCCAGGTCTGTTCCAACCATCCTGTTACAGAAGGCTGAAACAAGTTATCTCAGCACTGCTGGGGCAATTCTTTGTTTTCTTTCCCAGCCCCCAAGAAGCCACTTTTGACTGATGAAAGCCTTTTTGTTTCCATGGAGCAAATAGCTCCATGTCTTCGATTAAATCTACCCATATTGAGACAACCTCCATCCTCGTTGTTAGCGAGGCAGTTTAGTTAAACTAGTAGAAAAAAACCCAAAGTATTTCACATTGAGAGGCTCGTAACCCAAAAGAAAGCCTTGGAACCGAAGCTCCCAGCAGGTCAGAGCTGTTAATGCCATCCAGCAAAGGCTCCAGCAGTGAATCACACCGAGCTGCTGGGTGGAACGCCCCGCACACGTGACACACCTCTCCTACGTACAAAATAATTACCCCTTATCTCCCTCGCCATCTTATTTAAATTAGAATTGATGAAGTTTGACACAAACAGACAAGTCGAGGTTTGCCCACGTGAGCGCAGCCTGTGGGGACATGCAGCAACACTGGGCACTGCAACTCGCCGTGCTCCAGCCCCTGCAACGCCCACAGCATCACAGCCTGTGTCACCTTCGTGCTGCCATAATGGTGTCTACAGGACATCTGTCTGTGAGGGTAATTCCACCAGCAGTTGGGATGTGACCGCAACCCACAGCACAACCCATCCCATGATTCTGGCCTCCTCTCGCTTCAAACACACATGCAGGCAGTGCATGCACATCCTTCCTCTCTCCTGTAAATGACACCTGGCCACATGTGCACATCTGGAGTCACTGGTGTCTTGCAGGGAGGGTGCCACTACCAACAGATGTTGGTGTTACAACCAAGAGTGGAAATCATACAATTGTAAAATCAGAACGGTTTGAGTTGGAAGGAGCCCTCAGAGGCCATCTGGTCCCATTCCCTGCCGTGCACGGGACACCCCCAGCCCCAGCAGTGCTCACAGCCCTGCCCTCGGGGGGCTGCAGGGATGGGGCAGCGCCGCCTCTCTGTGCAGCGCCTCACCACCCTGACAGCAAAGAGCTTTTTCCTTATATCCAGTTTGAATCTCCACTCTTTTAGTTTGAAATCACCTCCCCTTGTCCCCTCACACAGGCACTGCTATGGAGTCTGTCCCTTTCCCCTTTCAGATCCTGAAACCTGGAGGAGCTCCTGGAAATGCACACGGACCCGGGATAAATCCTTGGAGTGCTGACTTTAGCCTCTGCAAGGACTCATCTTTGGCATTTATAAGCACCTGAGCTGCATCATCAAGTGTGGAAAGCCCTGCAATACTGCCCTGAGGTTGAAGGAGGCCATTTCTGCTCCTGATCACTGTAAGGTGCTGGCACGTTTGGCCACATGTGTGCAGAGGAGTGCTTACCAGCCCTCGGCTCGCAGTGAGGTTCTGCAGGGCTCCAGCACAAGCCTCCAGGGTGGCATCTTTCTTACTGTGATCCATCAGGGACAGGTAGGTGCGGATGGCATCCGAGTGGTACAGCCAGCTGGGTCCCTTGGGCTTAAAATCCTCTTCAGGGAGAGGGACACCATACTCATCATTCTGCAAAGAGATGAGACACTGGAAGCTCAGATCTGGCTCCTCACTTGCAGTCCCTGCTGGGAGCTGAGGAGCACATTGCCAGCCCTCTGCATCATGTCTTACCTCCATTTTGCCACTCCTGCTGTTGAAGCAGCCTGTGAGAGTTTTGTCCATGTAAACGCTCCGGGCCATGTGGTTGAGTTGGGTGTATTTGTTGGGAACTTCAGCATCCAGGCGGTAGGAGAGGTTGTGCAGGATGCAGATGCAGTTCTCCACAGACTGAAATCACCCCCAGAACAAAAATGCAAGTGTCACATTTGGTGGAAACACGAAGCAGCACTGCATACAGCTGCATGAGGACACACACCATGCCATAGTTATATTTTTAAAAGTTACACTGCATGTTTGGCAAGGGAAAGAGCAGCCACAAAGAGTCCCATCCCCTCTCAGGCTTGCTTGATAGGATTTTGGAGCTACTCCCAAAACTGCAGTTATTAACTATGGGGATGAACAGTAGTAAAGAGCTGTGGAGCAGCAGCTGGTACCTTGTCATCAGGTCGGTTAGAAGCCACGCAGTTCTGGGCGTAGGTCATGACAGAATCAATCAAGCCAGGGTAATTTCGCATGGTCTGACGTCCCATGTCTGCAGAACTGAGGTTTCTGAAGAAAGTCATTGCAGAGCAAGTCAGGAGAGAAGGAGGGGAGAGGGTTAGTTGGATTTCTCTAATCTCTATCAAGAGACCTTGGACAGGGTGCTGGCTAAATTGACTTGCTGGGCTTTTTTGGAGATTGATCAAGGCTCTCACACTGGAGGCCTTCTATAGGATCACTCTTGTGCTGAGCACCCATGTTGCTCATTTGGATTGGTTTCATCTGAGAAAATTCCTCCTAAGGAATTTTGCGTAGATGTATTCCTAGATCAGCAGTATTTGGCCTTAGAGACACACAGTGATGTTCTGTAGGCTGATTGCCTCCTTGGAGGTGTGTCTGATAAAACAAGAAGATGGAGTAAAGACTATCTGTTATTCTTGGGAAAAGCAGGAAGATGCAAATAGTTGTAAGAGTGGATCTGCAAAGGGTCACAATCAATGCTTAGAGAGATGGGGGCAGACGTGCTGAAGAGGAGCAGTGGGATTGACCAGTTTGTAATGCATCCCTGAGCACACTGCCAGGCTGCTGCCAGGACAGGGGAGTTTTTCCACTAGCAGGAAATGACTTTTTGCTTTTTTTTTTTTTGCTATTTTTGCTTCTTTTTTTTTTGTTTTTCCTTCCCTGTTTTATTGGCTTGTAGCTTGCAAATGAAAAACAAAGAGCGGATGGCAGTCATTGTGAGATATTCACTCCAGGCGTTCCAGAACTGGATTTGATGTTTGCTGTGATTTGCAGCCTCTTCATTAACATGAATTCATCTGCAATCCAGAAATTCTTGAGCAGCAATGGCTTGAGCCCAGGGCAAACCCAAGGCTCTTCTCATCCCCGTGCATGCCACATCCCTATGATGTGGCAGTGCTGTGAGTCAGATGAGTGGGGGCTCCCAGCCTGACCGTCCTGCTCTCCTGCAGCCCCACTGAGCCCAGCACAACTCGCTGCTGGATATCCCTGCCTCCAACTGCATCCCCAAGAGAGAGCCTAGCAGGAGTTGCACTCCATGGAAAGCTCCTTTTACATTACCACCACACTCTTCTTCCCTTATTTTAATGACTTATTTTGTGGCAGCGCGTTGGGTCGGGATTGTCTTAAAAGCGCAGCGCTTTGTGTGCACATCACAGCATGCAGTTGCAGGGCAAGGCTGCCTTTCAGACCCGGTTCCCAGCTGCAGAGGACGATAGCATCGTGTCTCCAAGGGCCCATGCTGCATTCAACCATTTTGTTTCACAGGCAGATACGGCTCCTGCTGGCTGCATGTCTGCTAAGGGTGCGGTCGGCACTAAGCTCCCTCAGGGAGAGCTTCAGTTGATGAAAGTACCTAATTATACAGGGTTGGTTTTTTTTTTTCCCCCACTTGTTCCCAGTGAGACAAGGAGCTCACATCCAAGTGGAGGAGGGCGGTAGGAGAAACAGCAAGTCAGGACGGAGATCCTCTGCACAAGAGCTCTGGTTCTGGTGCGGAAAAGGGAGCTGCTCTGGGCTCAGCCTGCTCCTCCTCTTTGTGGGTGACCCATCTGACAAGCAGGCCAATGCACTACGAGCTGCCAGGTCAGGGCTGCCGGGCACAGCCCAGTGCAGTGGGACTGTGCTGTGCCAAAACAGTTATTAAAATGAGTGGGGAAATGTTTGTTTTGCCCACGTAGAGAATTCAGTACGGCCCCGCGTGCCGACTCACCTCAAGCACCCTGTGGCATTGAAGAATACTTCGGGGTCGATAATTTCCCTTGTCCTGTTGCAGCCACCATCGGACCAGCCAGAGAAAGGGATGATAACACAGTCTGTCAAGACGGGGAGGGCCTCTTGTATCAACTCCTCTTTTAATTCATCAGTGGAGGAGAGGTTCCAGAGCAGACCTAGGAAGGAGATGGAGATAAGCTCAAGTCTTTGCCTATCCCTATAGGAGATGGGCAACAGGAACACAGTATCATGTGGAGATGTGCACCTAAGCATTGTCTCTCCTCCCAGAATTGTTGCTTCCTGCTATTAGGTTGCAGGAGGAAAGCATTTCTCCAGGAATCTTGTGAAGGTTTGCACACAGGGCCTCTGGCAGAGCTGAAAGTGACCTGCACCAACAAACTTGGATCAATGCTTCAAGAAAAGATGAGACACCAACCAGATAGCCAACAGGGTGCAGGAAGGCAAGAGAGTGTCCCAGCAAACACAGAGAAACCTTAGATAGAAACAACCCCAATGGGCAATTGCAATCTGGGGAAACCCGACGGGACACCAAAGAGCCAGGACTTCCCCTGACTCGTAATTTAGGTCACGATTTCAAGCAATAGAAGCACAAAACATCCCCTTTCCAGTATTGGCCTTCTGTGTGTCAGGCAACGTGGACAAATGCAGAGAGGGGGGTGATCGCTTTGGGGGTACGAGGCCGCTGTTATCAGAGTTGGGCTGACACCAGCTATGGGGCTCTGTGTACCTGTCAGTTGCTTCTGAATTTCGGTGTTCCCCGTCCTCCTCAGGAGGCTCACACACTCCCTTATCCCGTTCTGCCGCCGGGTTTCTATCTTGTTGGTTGGATTCCTGAAGACCAAATTCCGGAGGGCTCCGGCTGCTGCTCGCTGTACGTTTTGGTTCGTGCTGCGCAGCAGCTCCACCAGCTTGGCAATTCCCCCGAGCCGATAGACCTGGACAGGGAAAGATGCGCTGACATCAGAATGGTGCACAGAGCATCACCAGCAGGACAACTACAGCTGTCAGCGTGATGCAAGGAGTCACTGCGCTGCCTGCTGATGGGGCTGGCAAGGAGACCTGGCAGGGAGGACAGGCCAGAGCCCACAGGTGGCACCAGGTTACAGCTCAGAACTGGATGCCTATGGGTAACAGCCCCGTGAGGAAGCCTTGGTTGATGTTAATGTCAACTTTTCCTATCTCCGTAAGTTTACACTGAGCAAAAATGTTGCCCTGCCTATACATAGCCGTATATGGCCAGCCATAGTGGTGTAATGACATGACACAGGGACTTATCTGCATCCTGAAATCACAGGATGGTCTGAGAAGGTCAGGGTAGAAGGTGAACACCCTGGAGGTCAGTGGGCCATGCTCAGTATGAAGAGGGACAGGCATGGATGGACCCAGGGAATCCCAACTTCCAGGACAACACACAAGTGCAGGGGAGGTGTGAAGGCAGAGCACATCCCTTCACATCCCTCCAAAGCTCCAGCTGAAGGATTCTCCCTGTGCCAGATCAGCTGGGGACGAGAGCCACATGGAGCCTCCTTGGACACACAAACCTTTTGGCTGGAGATCTGCTGACAGCAGAAAATGAATGAGTGCATTTTAAAAAGAAAAAAACAACAAAAACAAACAACAAAAAAAACCAAACCCAAAAAAAAAAGCACGCTCTGGGATGACTCATCTACCTGCTCCAACACATCTTTCTGGGAAGTGATGGGACAGGTTCAGTGTTTTCAACGGTAACCAAGGGTGTGGCTGCCCTGCAATTAGTGACTGCACTGTGGAATGGGGTCCCCACGCTCAGCTCAGCTGCACTGTGGGCACAGGGGCATAGCTGCACATTGCCAGCTCCACTGCTGCTCCAGAGCACTGAAATCTGCCTGTGTGTGGGTGCTGCTTTGAGAAGACCACGCTGCCATGGCTGCAGACACGTCAGGATGGGGATAAACTGCCTTGGTATGTATTGCTAACAAACCCATTGGCTTCGATGAGTGGCTGAAATGGCATTGAGCAATGCACAGGGAGGAACACAGTGGGATCTGGTGCAATTTTTGTGGTTCTGACACTGAGAGAGCAGGACATTCACATGGAACCGGGTGCAGTGCCATCCAGAACACCATGTTTGGGTGGCTGCTCCCATGTATATCCCTTCAATCTGCACCACAGCGTGTTGGGGTGATAACATGGTCAGAGTCTCTGCTGCTTGGTAACTATTCCCCTGTGCTAAGATACTGACCTGCCCTCTAATAACAGAAAGTGGCCACTAAGAGGTGAAAAACCCACTTAAGTTATTCCTGTGTGGACTGATGTTGTTTGAGGCTCCATCAAGAGAGCCTACAGATTCTTGCTATTGAGATACACCAATTTTGCCCATCCCACGTGCCACCACATCGAGTAAGCTCTGAAGGAGTTTGCTCACCTCTTGTTTGGCAGACTCATCCTGGAAGCAGGTGTGCTGGAGGTAATAAGCCCCCATGGCCTGGTATTTGTCATCAGAGGAGCACAGGAGCTGTATGGCTTTCTGGATGGTCATTGTGCCACCATCTATCTCGTCACCACATATTCTGTGTCAAAGAGAAAAGCAGCATTGATTGAGTTCTCAGCCAAATAGGCTACTTTAGTACTGGGGGTTATTAGGAAGGAAAGAAGCACAGAAAGCCAAAAATCATCACTTCACATACAAAAACATTGTGCGACCCTACAGCATCGCTCAGACTCAGAAGAGAGATGATGAAGGAGGAAAAGATACAGCAGGTCACCAGGGCTAATGGACTATGGATCCACTCCATCAGCAAAGCAGAAGAGACAAAATCTTGGTTGGTGTCTAATTATGTCTAAGGTGGAAGGATTAGGAAGGATTAGGGAAGAGAGAACCAGTGCTCGCTGTTGTTCACATAGAAGAATTAGTGGACAGGAATGAAACCATCCATCAGGTTATTAGGACAATCTGAAGGAGGCAGAGGCTTTTCCCATAGCATTTAATCCTTTGATGTGAGATGTGGTGGAAGCAAAAATGTGAGAGCAGCTGATGGTCTCAGAAGGTGAGGGCAGATCCCTTAGGAAAAGGAGACAGGCACGTCTGGAGCCATGGGATGGACAGCCACTGAGCTCATGAGATGCTGCTAACAGCACTGGGAGGGTGTAGGAGGCAATGCAACAGGGGGGTGTGCTTCTGTTGGCAGTTTCCAAGCCCTCCAGAAAAGCTGTTCATCATCCACCATGCAAGGAATCTGCACACAGTCCGGAGGAGGGCTGTGCACCCCTGGGTTGGAGCAGGAGTGGAACCTTGGGTATAAACCCCTGAAGATTTGTTAAGAAATATCAAGCCTTGCTCTCTTTGGCTTGTATTTATTCACCAGTGCTGACGTTTGTCCCTGATGTTTTAACTCTGTAAAGTCAGAAATACGTATGAACTTTCATGCTGATGAAGGGGCTCTGGAACACAGCGCTCCTGACTGTGGAGTGGCCACAAAACATTCAGGACCAACAGAAGCCAAACCCAGAGCTCCCAGTTGGTTATTACTGCCTCACTGGTGACAGGATACAAATGGGAAATATTTTGTTAGCAGTGAATGAAACTGAAGAGTGTGGGAACTTGGCTGGGATGAGTTGACAACACCAAACAATCCCACAGCCTCTAATAAAAGAGGATTTTTAATAAGATCTTGAAATGAACCTTATATTTAAGGTATTAAATATTGCTGTGAGAGTGCAGTGTGACCTTTTGGAGGCACAGGATATGCAGAATAGGTTTGATTGTTCCAAAGAAATGTAAGAACACAGCTCTATAAAGGACACCCAGAGAAGTTCGCCACCTCCGGGAGCTTACAATTAGATAAAATAATTCCTCCTCAGATATAAAAAGTCTCACCCCCCCACAGCACCAACGAACCACCTCCACTATTCTACAGCAAATTCCATACAAAATATCAAAAGCCAACAATCATGCTGCGCACAGCAAGGCGTAATGAAAGACTACACGTGAAATTGCACCCAGTGGAAAGTCCTCATTTAAGCCCCCGTGTAGTCAGTGGAGAGAAATAGAATAATCTGCTTCTGTGTGCTCACCATTTACCCTAAGACAGGAAGATCTGACCCTGGAGGTATCTCTGCCTCTGCTGATGGCGATCATGTACTGGACATTAAGAGCACAGCATCTGAGGTTGGATGAACAACATTCTATTTCTGCACTGAGTAAAGCATCACTTCATCATATGCTTTGTCTTCATTTGAACCTCCACCAGAACTTGGCTCCAAGAGACTTCCATTTCACTTGAGACAAGGAAATGCAGAACTGGAAAGAAGTTTAAACTAGGAACTCTATCCTACCTTCTGTGAGACACAACAGAGCTGGGATGAGATCAGGTCCAGCATGAGTGACACCAGAGGAACTTCTTTGGGAACCTGACCTGGGCCAGCAGGACAGGGAGGGAGCACATGAGCAGACATACCAGGTCAGTGCCATGCAGCACATGTAACCACAGCGGTGGTGTTGATAACTCTGTTTTCCAAGCTAAGCAGAACCCTAAGCCAGAAGCAATTTCTATGAGAAAGAAGGGTGCCTGATTCGTTAGTGATTCAAGGAAGGATATTTCCTGCACATCCACTCATAAAACGTCCAAGCCCTTCTTCAGCAGGGAAAACTGGGCAGCCACATCCAGTTCTGCATGGGAAAAGAAGGAAAAAGAAGGGAAAAGCTCCATTTCCTCTTCTGGCTCACTGACAAGAGAAATTCACAGAGCATCTGGCTCTCCCACGTGCCTCAGAAGAAGCAGTGGTTTCTCCCAGCTGAGAACATAAGCACCTGGCAAGGCCCACAACATAGGAGATTGTTCATCAGTCAAGGACATTCCATAACCAGATCAACAGCATCAGAGCTACAGTTTGTTCCAAGACAAATTCTTGAAGTAAGGCCATCCCCAGCCTGGGCCAATGCTCCTGGTAGGAAGAGCTCTGAAGGCTGTTCTTCCACAAGGAAGAAGCAATCAGAACAGGGAGACCTCAATTAGCAATGATTCAAGGAGTCAAATTAGACAATCAGATCCAGGTGAGGAAGAGAAACAAATACTTCTGAGGATCACTATCACAGAAAGGCAAACTCTCTAGTTTGATACTGATGCCTTTGGGTCACTGTGTATTAGCAGATTAGTTTGTGCTAATTGGATCTAAGCCTCCAAGCTGTCTGTTAAGTCTACAAGTCCTAGGAGGGGAGGAAGCTAGAAAAGCCTCACAAATGCCACTGTTCATTAACCAAATGAGAGTGAAGCCACTCAAAACCTCGAGTGACCTCAGCACATCCCAGCCCTCCAGAGCCAGGCAGCACTGCAGCAACCCCAGTTTGCTTTGGATGCAAATGCACCGTGCAGACAGCTTCACATAACACAGAGCCAACACTGAAATGGTCATTTTTAGAGGTAGCTTGCCCATATAAGAACAAAACGAAACCAAGATGTCTGTCTTTTTATGTGCATCTGCTTTCATTGTGTGGCATAGCCCTGGGGAGTTTATGCTTTGATACTGATCTCCTTGGGCTTATCCCAGAAGAGAGGAGTTCTATCAGAAAACACCTCTGCCACCTTCTCTGACTCTCAATAACCATTCTGTGTTTTTACTGTTCAGAATACTTCCAGAGAGACTGAACTTCGGCCTGGGGATCCGTGGTTCCAGGACATACAGCAACTGTCCCTGCACTTCAGCCATAGCCACCAGCAGGTACCCAACGCCCTTAATAGAGTAGCACCAAAATATGACATGTTTCCAGGTCTCCTGAAAGACCCCAATCCTCTGAGCCTGGTCCCATCTGCGGTCCAAACACTTGATGGCAACACGTCTGCAGAACAGAGCTTAAACAACAAAATAGTTTTCCTGTGCTTCCAGGTCCAGCTGGAGAAGGAGAAAGGCTCAGAGTTTTCTGAGCTACATGAAACATCACATCTTTTATTACTGCTTTTGTTATCGCTACGCGGTGAGCCAGGCGGGTGGGGAAACTTTCTATTGTGAAAGCTGAACACAAAACCATGTTTGTTATAAAGGCAAAACCTCTGCCTGAAGATCTACTAGAATATGAAGTCCAGAGCCTCAAACAGGGACTTGCTGGCACCTGTTGCCCAGCTAAGCCTTCCTCCTGCATCTAGAGGTTAACGATGGGGTATCTACAAGCAAACTTCTCCCTTCCCAAAGACCAGGCTACCCAAATCCTGGCTCAGCTCTCAAAATGCAGAGTCCTCCAGCCAGAGAAGTCCTGCACAGCAGAGCCCAGATACGGTCCCAACCCATCTCCAAGGACAACAGCACGCTCCAGACCAAGGCTGACTGCAACCTTCCAGATACTCTATGCAGGCAAATGGCTTTCCAGGTAGATCATCTGTTCAAAGAGGACAACTCCTGAGCACGCTTCCAGAATTCCAAAGATGACAGCTGACAGCCTCTCCTCCTATAAGGCAGCCAGCAATGCAGTCTCACACAAGCAGGGTGTGTGCCCCAGCCCAATCAGATTTACTCAGGGGGCACAGCCCCCATTGAGCCGAGGACTGAAGCCCTCATTTCCACACCAGAACCAGTTCTGCCAGATGAGCCATGCCCCAAGCCAGGAGAACTGTCTAAACGGAGCCACTCCCCAGCCAGAGGGCATCCAGCGCTGCAGAGCATTCCTCCCGCACCAGCAGCTCTCCTCCATAAGCACCATTATTCCACAAGTGACTTTTGCAAAGAAACGACCAAGTCTGCAACCCGAGGGCTGTGCAGTGTGATGCTGGGATGCCCCAGAGAAGCCTGCCTGCATGGGACGAGCACCAGCAGACACCTTCCCAGGGCAGGAGCCGACTGCTGTCCTGCAATTCATCTCTCTGTTGTCCCTCCCACGACATTTTCATGGTCTTTAGACAGAAATTCCCTAGGACAAGTTACTTGTCATTTATGGAATGCTTCTGTTTCCCAATCCAGAAGAATTACAAAGCTTCTGGATAGAGCAAGCCAATGCCACTGGTGCCCTGGTTGGCCAGGGCTGGTTTTGCGTGTGTCGGATTGAAGGGAACTGGGCACACAGGAGGACAAGGTTTCCTGACCACACGTTAATTAATGGGCAAATAACACTTCTTGGCAAACACACTCCAGTGCTTATTCCCCTACCCAATGCAAAATGAAGGAGGTTGAGCAGAGAATTAACCCAGCATTCCAATGTGAACGAGGGCACCATGTGGACACTGCCAACTGCAGGAGGGGATTTTCTCCATAACTATAACACATTTGGGTCAGAAGCTCAATAAATATCCCTGTGTGGTGTGAGCTACACCGAGGCAATGCTGTCAGTTAAGCAGCCTCACATTATGTCCTACAGTGAGCAAACTCCCCAGGGCAACAGGGAGCACAAGAAATGAGCTCAAAAGGTTCCAGTTCCTGCATGGGAGGTGAGATAAGTCCTGGGTAGGGCAGGCACTGCTGGACAGTGATGCAGCAGCCCCTGAAGATGCAGACCTTCTCTAGCCTGATAAAGCATCACAAGATACCCTCCAAGGCTGCTGTGAGCAGCAGAACACAGCTTGTGCTCGAAGGCTGGAGGCACCGCAGCCACTCGCATCCGGGCAGCTCTTAAATAAGCATCACTTCAATGCCATCAAAGCCCCCAAAGTTTTTGTTTCTGTGACAGCTCTGCTGCAATGCAGATACATCAGCTTGGGGGTGTCTGAGCTCACTGCTGTGCTCTTGTTGCAGCAACATTTACAAGAAGGGACCTGGTGCTGAATGGGACGTGGAAGACAGTCCTGACCACTGCATAATTCCTAGCTCAATGGGACTAGATGCTCTGGACAGAAAGCAAAAGGAATAGCTTCCAATCTGTCTTAGCTATATCAGTTATTCCAATTAGGCTTTTTTTTTCTTCTAACTTCTGACTCAAGTGTAGTTGTTTGTTTTTTTTTCTGGAACCTGAACTGGAGGAAAGAAGCAGGGCTGGGTGGGAAGGCAGAAGGGAAACATGACTGCTCCCAGGTTCTCAGCTCTGCCCTGAGTCAGACCCTCAGGAACAAACTCCTTCAGCTGTTGTTTTTTTTTAGGGTTGGTTCTCTGCCAAAGCAGAACAGGGTGACAGCCAGGAGAGACACCCAGACTGCACACCAGCCCTTTTTTGCTCTTCACATCCCCACCCTCATCTTGCAAAGGAGCTGACAGCTAAAACCACTGCAGAGGCACCAGGCAGCATCTTGCCCAATATCACACAGCTACAGCAGAGACATTTGCACTGAACCAGCCACGTTGGTCTCTCTCCATAGTCCGTAAAGAGAAATAAGCCCTCTGAGCATGACTCATCTGACCCACTTTAGATGCCACTGCAGGATGCGATTAAGCACACCGCACGCTTGTCAACAGATCTCCAGTGGCTATTAAGCAGCTCAGGTGACAAACTCAGACGGACAAACCTCCGAAGCAACATCAGCATTTACCCAGATCCATCCCACTGCAGCAGACTTACTTGGAGCCAGACTGAGCCTGTCCATAAACCGCATCCTGCTTGCAGCTCATCATGGGCTGGGCATAGACCACATCGGGCTTGTTGCTGGAGGGGCAGGAGAGGGCCCGTGCAGGCATTTTTTTACTTGTCCTGGTAGTTCCTTGCTGGGTGCTACAGCTGCTGTAGATGCTCTGGCGGTTCAAGGTCGCCTTGTGCTCTGCCCGACCCCCGACCTGACTCTTCCTCAGTGTGCCCCGCGGTGGTTCACAGTAGAGGTCGGGCTCGCTCCGGCTGCTCTTGATGTTCTGCACAAAGCAGTAGTCGCTGCCGGCCCTGTTGGGGCTGCAGACTGCCTTGCTGTAGTGCTTGCTGCCCCAGCCCTCCATCTGGCTGTAGGAGCTGTAGCGCCGGTTCTCAGCATCCCGCTTCAGGGTCCCGTTGTACAGCTGGGCAACAAGAAAACGGGAGACAGCACAAATTAGGAAAGGTTGCGATGGAGGTCGACGTTGCCGAGCCCACTCACGTGTGGGTATTACAGTATTACATTCCTGTGCCTCTGAGGTGTTTCTGTGACTTGGTCTCCTAGTCATAGAATCATGGAGTCATAGAACTACTGAATCATAGAGTCACTGAATATCCCAAGTTGGAAGGGGATCCATAAGGATCATCTAATCCAACCAGTCATCAAACCATAAAGTCTGGAATCACGGAATGGCTCGGGCTGGAAGAGACCTTAAAGCCTTTGTGTCCTGCATGAGGAAGGAAGACCAGACCCAAATTCTTTGCAAAGAAGAGCTCAACCCAAAGCAAACCCACACAGCACCTGAGCTGATTTAAAGCACAGACCCCATGAGGGGTCTGCATGCTGCATACCTCAATTTCATCACAAGTCATGATGTGTTTGTGGGCCAAGCACAGTACAAGCATCAAAATATATGGCAGCACAGCCTACCAGCAGCCCTTACAAAGATTACAAACCCTCTCCTGAAATCTGGGGATGCAGTGATCAGGATCTGGTAACCAAGTGCTTGGAGTCAGAAATGAAAGCTCCAGCACAACCCTGCCGTACAGCAAGTGCCTCGATCCCAGCTTGGAAGAACAGGAGGCAAAGATCTTCCTCCTTGTGAGAGATTACATCACTTCTCATCACAGAGAACGTTGAACCATTCCGGCCTTCCAGCACTGCCCATACTTATTTTTAATTTCCTTATGGTATTTGTTCCCTTCTGCCTGCAAGTTCCTCAGGAGGGGAGTAATGGGAATGAGAAAATGGAAAGATGGAATTCATGACTCTCATCATGCCAAGAATCTTATTTGTGACCAGGTGTGTTCCGCTCAGCATTCTGGTGATCAGCACTCCAAGAAACAGAGTAAACAGGAATAAAGGGAACTGATGGATTTGGTGCCAGAGACCTTCTCATCCCAAAGGCCTGCCTCATCCCCCTTGGGTTCACTCAAGGAAGTTAATGGCACTTGGTGTGGAAAGCCCATGGTGCAAAGGTCCACAGCTGTGCCTGTCTGGAGAAAAACCAAACCAAACCAATATTTTCTAACATAGAAACAGCATGCAAAAGAGAACTTGGTCTCCCGTGCAGCATCACCCCAAATCCCGCTGCTCTGCCCCAATTCATCCCAGCCCTGAGCACGCTCAGCATCATTTCTCTCTCCAACACTCAGCAGGATTGTCATTATGCTAATTAATTAAGCCAAATAATTCCATTAAGAAACTGATCTTCAGGAATGCAGTGAATCCTCTCTGCTGCATCCTGGAGAGCTGCACAGGTAATGGCTGGAAGCATTCAGAGCGGGTCAGGAGGCAGAAGAAGAAACCCTTTCATCCAGTTACGCTGGACCCACTTTGCTCTGCCACTTGAGCACAAAGCAGGACTCGAGATACTTTCACTCTGCAGGTTTACATCTAACCAGGTAAACTGCTGGAAGGGGAGAAAATTCTCTTTGCATTTACTCCAGAGGACGCAGAAAAAACCTGTTAGTGCTGCAACATGGCAGGCAGCAGGCTGGGTGCACCCTACGGTGATCCCAGGGGTTTGGAAGAAGAATTTGCATGCGATAAGAAGAGTGAGGATGAGGCACATGGCTGAGCACAGAGAGTCTTGGGGCTCCCCTGGCAGTGGGGCAGCCCCATGGAAATGATCAGGGTGGCCATGCAGGAGAGGTGCTCAGCACCCAGGTCCACTTTGGCAATGAGGGACCTTTCAGTAAGGATCTAACCCACCACAAATGAGGACATCTTTCTAAGGGTGACACCGTCCTCATTCTGTTCCATTTTTCCAGCTGCTCTCTGACGGAACACAGGAGTTGCACTCAGTGATCTTTATGGGTCCCATCCAACTTGGAATATCCTGTGGAACCCTCAGGACAATGACAGTGGACATGGCCAATGCAGGACAGCATGGGGTGGCCCTTGGGGAACCCACTGGCAGGGCTTGCCGTTGGCAGGCTGGAGCAGCAGCCTTTGGACATGAGCCCCGTCACATTGCTTTATGAGTCACTGTAAGCCAGGATTATTTTAGAGGGCTGTCAGAAGCTTGGCACAGCCACAGAGCCCCTGGGCATTTACCAAAGCCAATTCAGCTAACCGTGGAAGTGCCAGCTTGTCATTTATCTACAGCTATTGTTTGCTTCCCAGTGTGCTCGGATGGGCTCTCCGCCAGCAGAGCCAGGGAAGGCGTGAGCACGTCCATGTTTATAGGTGGGAATCATCCCTTCTGTATTTCCTGCTGCGTTTCAGAGCAGAGCAGAACATTGTTCTCCTTCCTGCCAGCCCTGGGAAGGGCGCAGCAAAGCGGCCGCCTGTTTGGAAAGTCTTCTTTCTGCAACGCAGGGAGCCCTGAGCAGCAAGTCAGTGCAGGTCCTGGCAGGGCGGGGAGGCCTTTTGCAAACTCATGGGAAAATAGTTCCCGTGTGATGCGAAGCTCATTACCAAAGTCAGTGCATGACTTTTATTGCTGATGCTACCAGATGCTTGGCTGAGCCCATTTTAATCTCTTTCAAGTGGCACGGACCTAATTGGTATCTTAGAGTTCCTCTTTGCAGCAGGAGACTGATCCAAAGCCTCCAAATCGATGAGGAGCCTCCCGCCAGCTCCAGTGGATTTTGGAGCTGCTTGCCAAAAAGTCCCTACAAACCCACAGCCAACCCCATCGCTCCTTGATCTCGGCAGAACGCCACCTCTGCTCCTTAGGAGCAGCACCAATATCCCCATGGAAAATGGTCCCCAAGGAAAGCCAGAGACCTTCACCTCAGAGCAAAGGCTGCAATGGAACAGAGCTCCTCACGTTGTCTCTTTGTTGGACACAGCAATCAGGGAGATAGGGAGCAGAGCAAAGCAGGAGGGAGGCACTGCTGTCTGGAGAGATGTCACTTGTAAAGGTGATGCCATCACAGATGTGGTTGGGAGAGCTGCTTAGCAGCCACCCCCAAACTTCTGCTGTGAGTGCAGAGTGAGCTCTCCCTGTGCAGAATGGCATGAGTGAAAGGAGATCATCGCTCTCACCTTCAGACCCCCTCAGCCACCCAGATTTCCTGACACCCCACATCCCATTAGTGGTGGCCATGTGGGTCAGCTCCACATCTCACACCCTTAGCAGTGGGAAGAAGCAGTGCAGAAGGGCAGGGATTCCCCCACACAGGGCTGGAGGCAGCACAGCAATCCCATGTACCCTGCAGGAGTTTGGAACCACCTCAGAAGAGCAGGGACTGTCACCACGTCTTCTCCCTGGTGCTCTGCAGGGATATGGGATGCTCACATGCAGTGTCCCAGCTGTGAGCATGCTCTTCTAAAGGAGCCTGTGTGTTTGAGGCCAAGCCTTGGGAGCTGCTCATTCATATTAAAACTAGGAGGGGAGGAAAGGGAGCAAAGATGAGCACTGATAGCACACAGGTGCTCTTATCAGGCCTGGGCACTAAGTGCTTCCCCTCACTGCCAGCAGCAAAGACCTGCCTCAAAATTAGCAAATGTGTGTGGAGCACTGGGACTAAATTACCTGACCTCTTAAGGAACAATGACTGTAACATCCAGCACTGCCACCAGTGAATAGATATCTTTAACTTCTTATCCCAACCAGAAGAAAAAAAAAAAAAAGGCGCTGGAGAGGCAGTCCCAATGGCTTTGTTGGGCTCTTCTTTTTCCTCCAAAATCCCTGTTCGAGGAGCACAGAGGAGGGCTTGCCCAGCACAGCCCTGTGCTCAGATCTCAGCACTCCTTCCCTCCCAGATAACTGGGTGTTTCTGACTCCTGCATCTGAGGACGCGATCAGTTCATTACCCAGCTCTAATTCTTTCCCTTGCAATTTGTTTGTTTCTAGAGCTGCAGACAGAGAGAAGTAAAGGACTCCGAATAAACACGTCAGGAGCAGCTTCTCCCAGGCTGCAGGGCAAAGCACAGGCAATGCAACATGACCGCGTCCCACCCTGAATGATGGGTGGGGAAAGATCCTGATGCTCCTTGCGAAATGCTTTCACTGCTGCCTGCTACCAGCTCCACTGCAGGGAGAAAAATTGCAAAACCAGCAAATATATTGTTAATCCATTTCTGAAACGCTCTTCCCCGCCTCTCCTGAATGCTGCCTTTTCATCTGGTTCTTTGTGCAGCTCAGCTTTCGCTCCCGATGGTTCAGATAGCTCCTCCAAAGCACAAAGCCTCTTGCAAAACCTCTCAGGGAAAGCAGGGTCTGACTAAGCAGTGATGTGCAGTACAATGGCACGATCGTGGCCCCACCTTTTGCTTTTCCATGGAGTTCCCCTCCTCGGACTCTGGCTGAACACCTCCAAAGCTGCACCTGCACTTGGGCAGACAGCACACTTGCTGCAACTCATGGGCCACCAGACTGTGACAGCAGCTTGGAGCCCAGTGCTGAACAAATCCCATTTTGGGGGTCCTCAGGCAGTGCTCTGGCTTTACACCACCACGCCCTGGCACAGATCCTGCACTGATGGCTTTGGGAGCAGGTGGCCACTCGCAATACAAATTGCATGGGGACGAAGGTCTCCAAGGGTCTGGTGAGCTCAACTGCACCTGGCCCACAGTTACCACAAAATATCACCCAACACATTGATCTGCAGCCACTGGTGTGCCCACTGCTGCATCCCACCACGGCCACTGGGCAAAACGAGGCTGCCAGGGAGGCGGAGGAGTCCCCATCCCCAGGAGCGCTCAAGGAACATGGAGATGTGGCACCGAGGGATGTGGTCTGTGGGCATGGTGGGGTGGACTTGGGGATCTCAGAGGTCCTTCCCAACCTCCATGAGCCTACAGAATGGGACTGAGGGCTTCGTCCCTGAAGGCTGAGCCAATCCCTGACTTGCGAGGCAAAGAAACTGTGCAGCATGTGCTGGGTCCAGCTCTGTTACATCGCAGTGCTGTGCTCCTGCAGTGCCACCAACAAGGCCCTCACCACAAGAATAATCAGGAAAAAACCTCTAACTGTGGGCAAATCAAAGGTTTTACCCATAGCTCTTTACCAATCCAGAGAGCTGCCATCAGCTTTAGGAAGCTCTTCCCTTCAGGTCTGTCATTTCTATTGCTCTAGTACAGGAACACCAGCAGCTCATAAGGGAAGAAAACTCAGAAGCAAAAGCTTGAGATTCCCAACAAGATAAAAAACCAGACAAAAGCAGTAAGTTGGGAATAATAGTGTTTAAGAGCTGTGGGTGAGACAGGGTAGATGACATATCTCCTTGCTATGTCATTTACAGTCACCATCTGAAGCAATGCACTGATAAAAGCGGTGTCTAAGCTGCAACCCTTTGAAGCAGCAGCACGGACACAGGGCCTGTTGCACTTCTCAAATCCCAGAAGTATTCAGAGTAATCTCCCTGATGCTGTACTAGGTTGCTTCCCTGAAATGCCTGAGTTTGCCCATGCATCTCAAAGGCCTTTAGGGCTTCTCAGAAGCATCCCCAGCACTAGGAAGGAAATGCAACTTCATCTTCAGAAATAGATTTACTTTATCTTCTTTCCCCTGGTGAGCCAGAAATCACAGATAGAAAATACTTATAAAAATGCTGAGAACCTGCCTGATTTCAAGTCCTAAGTCCACACGAAGTCAACCTAAGCTGGAGGCTGGGAGTGTGATCTTCTGATACACCTCTGGAAGAAGCAAAACTGAGGTTCCCCAGTGTGACTGGGGAGCACGGTGTCTGCTAAGCATCTGTTAAGCAGATTTAGGCTGGAGGTTATATGTTCCCATGTGCCAATGGCACTCGGGATTCATGGCCCCAGCTGCAGTCCTGTTAGGTGGCTGCTCCGACCATGGCAGGAGATGCATCCAGAGGGCTGACTCATCCTGACCTGACAGATCTCCAAGATAGAGCACATGAATCATGCTGTACCTCTCTGTTGGCTCTGGGAGGAGTCTAGACAACTTGTTAAGACAAAATGGCTGATTTTCAGATAGACCACATTTTGTAAGAGCAATTCTACTGTGAAACTTTCACAAGTCCCAGTCCCTTTTTTTTTCCAGTTCCTTTTTTCAGCCCGTATCTGAAGGCCTTCACCAAGAACTTCAGGAACACAATGCTGCTGAGACCTGTGCTACAATGCTGCTGAGACCCGTGCTTCTGGAGAGAGACCCTCCCAGACCACCAGTGCACAAGAGCCCTTCAGAGAGAAGCCGCGAGCTGCACGAGTCTGTGGTGAACCAGAAGTGAACCAGAAGTGACCAAACTGCTCTGTGGAGTCTATTGGAGGCTCCCATCTGTGCAACGACCACATGAGCCATCTGCCAGCACCAGTGCTGGACCCGAAGCCCTGTCGATGCGCTTCTCGCAGGAGCCACAACAGACAAACAGCAATAAATCATTTAAACATTACAAATAATTGACTCTGAGGTTCCACCTTTGGCTTGGTATGTCCCTCAGCTGCACATTGCTGAAGGCTGAGACAACTCCCTGGGAAGGGATATCGACCACAGGGGGTCCATGCCTGCCCCAGGGATGCTCTGCTCTTTTCCACCGTGGACACTCGGCCTCACACCAGTGAAAGATCACCGTCTGAGATTTAAACAGCTCAGCAAAGGAGTTTGAAACAGCTGACATTGAGGCTGACAGACAGTGTAAATAAAAATTTCAAAGGCGTGCCAGTGCTCCCAGTCCTTCCCACTGAGCACGCATTGGCACCCAACCCACTGAGTGACATTATCACTGCCTTAAAGCAAACAAGTGCACCACAGCCATTAGAACAGATGACAGACAAACCTTTGTGAAGCTTAGGAATGCTGATGCTGTAAACAGGCAGAGGATCTGGCAACCAGCAGGAAACACTGCAGCCCTCTGTCTCTGTGCTTGAAGCCAACCCAAGCACCTTTCCTGGTTCAAACCTTTGATGGTTGTCAGGGAGCTGCTTTACAGCCCCACAGTTGTTGAAAGGAGCCCTTTATTTTTCCTGTATTCAAATGCCAGATCTGGGAATCGCACCTCTTTACTTTACAGCTGATGAAAACCAGGGATGAGCAGAATACAGAGCCTAGGTGGGGGGCAACACCAGCAACACGCAGCCCCAGGAGACATGAGTGGCTCAGAGAGCTTCCCAGTGAACTGAGTGCCACCAAAGGTGGCACCAGGACCTCTATAGGACACATAACCCCTGATTGCACAGACAAGTACAGTCTTACACCTGCATTTTCTGACAATCTGTAACACAATATGTTCTCTGGGAGAAGCAAAGCACCTCCTTTCCAGTTTCAAAGAACACCTTAAAAACATCTGCATCGTGGCACTGGCTGCCCAGGGAGGTGTGGGGTCCCCATCCTTGGAGATGTGGCATTGAAGGATGTGGTCAGCGGGCACAGTGGGGTCAGATTTGTGGACCTCAGAGGTCTCCTCCAACCCTAAGGATCCTATGATATACCATAGGAACAGCAGCACAGTTATGATGCAAACTCCCTGGTATCCCCAGTCAGCTGCACTGATTTTGTTCAATTAAGTTTCTGTGCACAGAAATAGAAATTGCAGCTTGGATGATGCGCTCCAAGATCTTGAAGTGAGACCTCTTAACTGAGATGAGAGTCTGAACCTATGGCCTTCAGACAGCCGCAAACACTGTGTGCTGTTGGGATATCAATCCCCGAGACCAAACTAAAACTCATCCACAGTAAAACCCCCAGCCACATACAGCATCAACATCAGCACCTTGTTGCTACTTGCTTCAATCTACGGATCCTCTCCCTCTGCATTGAAATCCATGCTGGAACAGCCACAGCCATGCCTGACCTCTCCCAGAGAAACTTCTGAAGTGCCTTCCCACCCAACACCTGCTGGAGGATGCTTTGTGCAGGTTACCTCAAGAGGATGCCACAGCTCCCAGATAAAAGCATCTTACCGGATATCCCCAGCTGCTGTTTCCCATTTGGGTTTTGGTGTAATAACTGCCCCGGGACGTCCCGTAGCCATAACCATCAGCTACACAGTCGTACATGGAACCTGTAAATGGAAAAAGCACCGTCAGTAGGAGTGGGAAGCAGCAGACCATCCCAGTCTTTTCCTCGCAGTGAATTTAGATCCTTTCATCTTATCACTGAAGAATAATGGAGTTAGGAAACCTATAGGAAGCACAAGATAGAAAGTCGGTAAGTTGAGCCCTTGCTTTGCAGGCAGCCCAAAGATGTTCGTTCCAGAAAAGCTCCTAGAAACTCCAGCCCCAGACTGCAAGTGGCACCTGAAGGCCTTCAGCAGAAAAGACCAAGCGCCATAAGATCTACCATGGACAACAGCAGAGCGGGTCAAGATCTCAGGCAGTGCCTCAGGTCTTACATGAGAGGGACAGGGTGCTGTTCTGGAATCACAGTTTGAGTTGGAAGGGGCACTGAAAGGCCCTCTGGTCCCGTTCCCTGCAATGCAGGGACACCCACAGCTCCATCAGTGCTCAGAGCCCCATCCAGCCTGACCTTGGGTATCCCCAGGGACAGGGCAGCCATCGCTGCCTTCAATCTCCATCCCCACTCTCTAACAAATCACACCATTCATACTGTGCCTTCACAGAAGTGTGTTAGACTCCATCATTACAAACACAGGCTATGATCAGCACTAGAAGAAATTCATCCTCTTCCTAAGCTACAAATTCCCTTATGTAATGCAATGGAAAGCACAGCAATGACAGCAGAGCAGCAAGGTTCTACACTGCAGCAAGTAGGAATCTGCTCAACTGCAACAACCACAAACACAGAAACAAAGGAAAGCAGCTGCTTACCTTCAGAAGGCCTCAAATATACAGGGATCTCCAACAAAACACCCTTCCCTCCACTGCCAACCTTTAAATGAGGGCTAGGAAGAGGTGAAGCCAGGGTCCACCCCTTCTGGTCATTTAGGTACATTGCATGCATCTGAGCTCCCCTGGTTGGCCCTGCCTTCTCACCAGGTGTTCCATCACTGCATCAAGCTGTGATTTAGCATTGCCACTACACCTGAACACCCTTCAGATGGTCCGAAAGAGTTCAAAGTCATTTGAATTTCATTTTCAAAACTGCTCAATAATTGTGGCATCCCAAGTCCCGTTACGAGGAAGTGCAAACCCTACACTCCAATTATCTTCCAGGGAAAGCTCTGAATATCTAACAAGCTACAGAATCAGGACTTACCTGTCCCAAGTTATGCACCTAGACTGGTGGGTAATGTCAGAAATATCCTAATCTCTCTGATTGTTTGATAAGACTCATCTCTTGGATAAACTGGATAAGCTCTACCACAAAGGCCCTGAAGCCACTCAGGTCTCCTACAGCCACCGACCCGTAGAACGTATCTCGTTTATTGCTGTGCCTGAGGCATCCAGAACCTGTTATGTTGATTTGGTACGTGGCTAAAAATTCTTGCATTTTCTCAGGAAGATTGTCCCCATAGATGCAGTAATGAGATTTTCTTTCTGTCGTCTACACAACGGGAGCAGCATCTGAAGAACCTCAAAGAATGCAGGGTAGGCAGCAGCAGAGCAGTTGCACAGACGTATCCTTGTGCAGAAAATGACAGGATCTCATTTTTAACCACATTTATAGACGTTAGAGCATTCATAGAGCATTGCTGCAAGATGCCCATTATTATCTCTCCAGCCCTGATTGCTTCCTATATATCAAGCTGCACGGGACTTCCCAGTAAGGATGTAGGAGATGGCCACCAATATGGCAAGGGAGGTAAAGGCACCGACTGGGTGCCACTCCATGACGTCCCACCAAACGCTGGAGGAATGCAGGGTTGGGCTTTGGCAGAAGGCAGGCAGGGCTTAGAATGGGAAACCTGGGCCAGGTGACTCAGCGGGGGACAGGGCTGACAACGGGAGTTCTGAGCGCAATCCCATAACAGTTTCCTGGGAATTACTTCTGACAGCCCTTCTCCCAGTCTGTGCAAACATAATGTGTCTGGAGGCTGGAATTTCCGGACACTGTTTGTGAGTCAACAGCTTCCTTAAATGGAAGAAAGCGTTTCTGGGTGTGACTCATGGGTTAATCTGACCAATCCTCCCCGGGACGGCGCTGCTCTTCCCAGCATCCATTCCTGCTGTGCACAGCACTGGAGACTTGGGGGATGAGCAAGGAGACACCACAAGTAGTCCAGTTTTGGCACTTGTAGTTTTAAGACATTGAAGAGAGAATCATAGAGAATCGTAGAATCATTAAGGCTGGAAAGGAGGTCTAAATTCATCAAGCCCAACCATCAACCCATCACAGGCATGCCCACTAAACCACGTCCCTTATTCCACATCTACATGGCAATGTGCATCTACATTCCTGAGCCCCTCCAGGGATGGTGACCCCACCACCACCCCGGCCACCCTGTGTCAGTGCATTACCACTGTTTTAGAGAAGAAATGTCTCCCATTCCTCAACCTGAGCCTCCCTTGGCACGACTTGAGGCCATCACCTCTCATCCTATCACTGGCACCTGGAGCAAAGGCCGACTTCTCCGCTGCAACCTCTTCTCAAGAGCTGCAGGGAGTGATGAGGTTTCCCCTGAGCCTCGTGCAGAATGAACCACCCCAGTTCCCTGTCTCTGTAAGACCCCACTGTGCTGCAGACCCATCGCTGCCCTTCTCTGGATGCTCTCCAGGCCCTCAACATCCTACTGGCAGTGAGAAGCCCAAAGTTGCCATAGAGTTGCCTTCACCTCCAAGAACTTGTATACAAGAGCTTGTAAATATATAATTATAGAAACCTCAAACGTTCAAAGCTGCCTTGCTGGTTTGAGAAGGCACTTCCCTGCCACCGCAGCACTGTGATTTGTCGCTTGGTCTGAAGGCCAGGTAGAACCCAGTGATTTTATGGCGGAGGTGGCTTTGCTTTGTCCTGCAAGTTTACACAGCTCTCTGCCTGATTCTTCCTGAGGGGCAGCTGGGATGTGTGCAAGCAGCCCGAGGGGAGAGAAGGGATATTCCTCAGCTTAACTGCCTCAAGGAGAAAGACCGCATGAGGTGCTCACCGGTCCTGCGACTTGGGGATAAAAACAAACAGTCTCCAGAGAAAACTGGTCAATCTAAAACCTCCATTAAATCAGGGAGAGAGCTCATGGGCATAAAAACTAACTGCAGCAGCTAGGGAATGCAAGAGGTTGCCCAGAGAGCTGTGGGTGCCCCAACCCTGGAGGTGCCCAAGGACACGGATGGGGTCTGGGGCAGCCTGAGCTGGTGAGCAGCCAACCCATGGCAGGGATGGGGCTGGGGGGCTGCAAGGACCCTTCCAACCCAACCATCCCATGGTTCTATGCCTTGAAGAGCTTTCGCTTGAATGCTGTGAGCACCACCACATGCCGGCTGTGCCCCCCTCTCTGTCATCAGTCATCTATTAGTGATCATCACAGAGCAAAGTGAGACCTTGCTACAGCGCGCTGTGCCTGAGCTGTGGGACCCTCTTGAGTTATTTGCATTCTTCAAAGGCAACTTTATACCCTTTTAAAGCTAAAAGACTGATGGTGAGGAGAAGAATTATGTCAGGAGAGCCATTTGTTGAGCACAACAGAAGGCTTCAGCCGGACGCATGAAGCTAACAGGGAGCTTTGTGGCAATGGAGGCATATTAATAAACATTAATCAGTGGCAGGGAAAGGCAAGACAAGAACCCGTCACTGGTAGTGCAGGCTAGACAGGTTCAATAATAAACCATGCACAGCTTTAAAACAATGAGGATGATTAAACATAGGAAAAAAGTAGTAAGAGAAGAAGGCCTGTGGGAAGCACAAAGCATGATGCCTCCTAGGAGAGAAGTGCTGGAGGAACCCCAGAAGCTGAGATTCACGCAGGAGTGACCAGATGGCGTTTTTGCCTTCTGGCCTATGAGCTGAAGGGTTGGATGTTTTGCTTTGCTCAATAATCGGAAAGGTTCGTGGCAGAGCTTTCACTGAATCGTCTCGCAGTGGGGGAAGGTGACAGCAAACTTCCCAGCACTCCATGGTCACAAACACCTCTTTGTGCACATCAACATAATGACCCCAATTAGGTTGAGATGGCCAGGAGGACTCAGTTCAGCTTGGTTTGCCCTTTTCCCCTGCTGTGACACCACATTCATTTTCCCATGGAAATCTGCATCGTTCCCAGACACAGAGCAGAAGCCCAGCACACACACAACACCAGTTTGGGTCACGTTGCCCTGCTGGGGCTGTGCCCACGCCCCGTGGTTGTGCATGCAGGGGGCGACATCAGGACCTTCAGACAACGGCCACAGCTCCTTGTTCTCCAGTCAGCCAAGTGGATTTTAGGTAGATACTGATAGCAGGATATTAAGAGAACATCTGCTCCACAGAAACACCAACTGTGGGATGCCACACCTCCCATCCCTGCTGCATGCAGTGGGATGCACGCCTGCGCTCCCCACCCTGCAGGCAGGGGTGCATGCATTCCTGAAGCAGCAGAAGGCTCTGCTCAGCTCTCCTGCTCAAACCAGGTCTCAAAACGCAGTGGCCTGGGTTGATACCCAAACAGAGACACGCAGGGAACTGCATGCAGAAGGAACAGCGCTCAAAGGTTTATCAGGATGTTTTGCCAATCCCACATCTTACTGGGAAGCATCTCTGAGAAATCACGTGTGGATGCATGTAGCTGATGCTGGAGGAGCATTTGGACACAGATGAGCAGAGCTGCTAGCAGATCCCAATGGCTCCTCGCGGCTCTTTGTAAGAAACATTAACTCTTCTCCCTAGGTCTGCTCAGCTGGCCTCAGAACCAGCAGCAAAAGCCAACGTGGCTCAATGCTGTGCTCTGAAAGCTCAGCCTGACCGTCTCAGGGTCCAAAAGAAAGAATAGAAATAAATGGGAACTCCTTGTCCTTCTGGGAGCCCCTCTGGCACTGCAGCTTCCAGGTTGAGCCACCTGTGGGGCACCAGGAGGGCACCTGAACCTGCCGTGGGAATGGAGGCAGCTGCTGGGAGTGGGATGTGACTCAGCTTCCCTGGGACGCAGACACCAGAGTGGAACATTTCCACGCAATTCCCATTCCCAGACGTTCCCAAAAGTGTCTGGAGGATGGGTTTAGGTTGAGCTTGTTGAGTAAAGACGGGCAGCTTGGGAATTTGCTTTGCTTTATTTCTTTCCCAGAGTTTTCACCTGGGCTCCTCTCTGAGCAGAACAATCCCCCTCTGCCTCTTGGCCTTCCTCACATGGACAGCAGCAGCAGCAGATGTCCTGCAGAGCTTCCCCATCCCCTCTATCTCTGCAAGCACAATGCATGCATCCAGGAGGGCTCCTATGGGAACATTGCCTTGGCAAACCTGCCCCCCAGTGCTGGGTTCTGCCTCCTGATCCTCCTGACGCCAACTTGTCATCGCCAGCTCACCTGGATTTTCTGCAAACACATCCCCATGTTCTGGGAGAGCTGAAGGACTCGGCTCCAGCTGCCATCTGCACCCCAAGGCCCCAGGCTTTGCTCTTCCCATTGCCTCAGCTGGAGCAGTGAGCTCACCGCAGCCGCTGGTGAAAGCAGCTCCGAGTCAGGGGGGATTTGTGTTGTGGCTGCTGCGCCCACCTGAGTTTGCAGCTCTTGACTGGTGGAAGTTGGGCTGCCCTCCAAATTAGCTTTCTCCTGATATGAGAACAGTGAAAAAAATCCTTTGCCAAGCTTTGAGACACGGAGAAAGGTGTTCCTGTAGGAAACCTGGTTCCAGGACACAGCTGAGCACTCGCACAAGCCCTGTGCACAGAGGTGGAGCAGTTGCACGGTGCCTGCACCCTGCCTTGCCCATCTCAGAACAGAGGGGGCTGCAGAGCATCCCCACTGCACTGCTGTCAGCCTTCAAATGGGGACACACTGGGAGCTCTGGAGGCACATCCCAAGCTCGGGTCTGTGTCCTGTGTGCAGGCATTGCTGCGATGCTGGGAGCTCTGGCTGCACACAGGAGGGGTGAAGCTGCAGGACAGGATGCTTGCAGAGGAGCAGAGCTGTAGGCGGCTGCTCCAGCTTTGAAGCTGGGAACAACAAGGGTAGGAGCAGTGTACCAACACGTCCCAGAGCCATGGGGACACGAGCAGTTCAGCCCCACTGTGCTGTGGCACTGCACCCATCCGCACACCACAGATCTTCCATCCCATGCAACAGACCCCGGCATCTCCCAGCCGTGGGGGTCATGGGGGTACGCCACGAGAGACACGAACCGCTCTGTCCCCCATAAACCAAACCCCACAGAAGCTCACAGCAGAAGCAGCCACAGCAGCTGCCCTGACCCCACAGGGGATGGTACCTCTGTTGGAGTGTCCCACGCTCGATGACACCGACGACTTCTGCTTCTGCCGCTTCACCGTCATCATCACCTGCTCCTGGACCCGCTGCTTTCCCGTGCCCTTCGTTTTCAGCTTGTGATCCGAGGGCAGGGCCAGCGTGGAGCTGGCCTGGTCTTGGAAGCACTCATATGCCAACGCCGTTTTCAGCGGAGAGTGAAGCATGGCTGCAAACCGCAGGGGACGGGGAGCTGCTCTGCACCTGACCACGCGCACCACGCAATGCCACAGCGACCGCGTCTCTTTTTGGGGTTAATCTCCCGAACCCCTCCTTGCCATACGTCCCCAAGCCCAGCGTGTCTCAGGGCTCCTTCTCCCAGCTCTGCTCCCCGCCGTGTGAGCAGGCACACCCTCTGCCAGACTGGATATACAGCCCTGCCTGCACACACCCACACGCTCCCCGCCGCCGCCGCCGCTCACGGCCCTGCAGGGCACACGGCTCTGCTGCCCTCACCCCCAGCTCTGCCCCCCAGGATGGGGGAATCCTGGAGGAAAAAGGGGGTGAGGGTGGGAGAGGGGTGGGTGCTGCTGGGTGGGTGCGGAGTGGTGGGCCGGAGGGTCTCCCACACTGCTTGCTCGTGGCGTTTCATCCCCTGGGTGCAAGTTGGGTTGAAATGGTGCCCCAGTGCTGAGGGCGTGCGGATGGCCGTGCTGGGAGGCAGCACTGAGGGTCAGAGGAGCAGTGCTGCACGCCATGCCCTGTTCCAATGGGGGATCTGGGTGATGCTCCCAACTTTGTCTGTCCACCTCTTCACCCTCTACCTGCACAGCTGCAAACCCAGCCTCCAGATCCCAGGATCTGCACTGCGCCTAACGGGGGTTTTGTGGACCCCCGCAGCCAGCCAATGTTCTGGGGATGAGACCCCTTCCCAACAGGGGTCACACCATTGGCAGTGACTGCCTTACAGCCTGGCTTTCCCCCATGGATGAGTCAGGACAGCCTCCAGGCAAAGCACTGGGGCCATCTATGCAAGTGGCTTGGGGTAGCATGGAGGAAGTGAGGACTTTTTGCAAGAAGAATACAAAAGGATGCAGCAAGATGAGGAGTCACACATTGAGTTTTGGCTCTGAGAGGTTTCTCATTGCTGTGGAGTCCTATGCAGAGACTCAAACCCCTTAAAGTTGGTGAGATTTCAGGTCACAGCAGTGCTGACAGTGCTCCTGCCCAGCCATGGGCAGTGATAGAGGAGGGAGGCCAAGGGGAAGACATGTGGAGCTGAGGCTTCTTGGGACCCCTCAGCACAGGACAGGGGCAGGAGGAACAGATTACTGTGCCATGGAGTTTTCTCACTAAAGAAAACCCCAACACTTGAGGGAACAGCACCCAGAGGCCTGGTGCTGTCAGCTCACAGATGCTGGATCCCTCACTGAGACTCAGAACAAGAGCACCTGGAGTCGAATCACTGCTGGTTCCCCAGGGTCCCAACGCCTCACCCAAGGGACGAGCTCTGTCACACAGCCATGGTCTTAGACCATGCCCAAGACCACAGTGCCCAAGCAACACAAGAAGGACTTTCTGCTGTGTCCACTGTGCTCCCTCTCCGGTTAAAGAACAGCAAAGCAAAAGCTGAGCGTTGTTGCTTTCCTGTGCCCCACTTCTTTCTCCTGAAAGCTTCTTATCGATGCCAAGCGATGCTTTCGCAAATCAATGACAGGCTGTCAGCGTCAGGTGGCTTCTGCACAAAATGTCCAGCTCTTGCAAACCTGTAATGTCATTTCCCCCTCGGCGAGGAGCAGCCCTCACCCCATCCCTGCACGGGAGAACAGAGCGGTTACAGCATCCCATCATTTGCTGGCGGATAATAGAAATGCTGCTCCGGCATCTGCCCTGTTTCATAACCTGCCCGAACTGCTGAGCTGGGCTGCAGGGCCGGGGCAGGCATGGGAGCTTCCAGAGGCTTTCAAGAAACAATGGTTTCTTCAGGGTGAGTTTGCATTGTTTAGCCCAAGGGAGGGAATCTCCCAGGATTCTGCAAGAGATCCCAAACCCGACTCTGAAAGAGCAAAAGGTACTTAAATAAAGGAGTTTGCTGCGCCACTGTGTTGCTTCTGCTCTGAATCACGGATGCTTACTTAGCAGGGCACGGTGAGTGTCATCCCAGCAAGCCCGGTGCAGCGCAGCTTACTCTGCAAGCGCCTGGAGCGCGTTCCCTGTCTGCCTCCCTGTCTGGAGCTCGCAGGCACCGCGGCGGTACGGGGAGGCCGAGAAGGAAGAAAAACCCGAGCCGGGATTGGGGAGCGACGGGCAGAACGTTGGAAAGTTCAACCCCAAAACAGGCAGATGGGGACGGGGAGGTGGGGGGGGGAACGCGGCCCTTCAGCGCTGCGTGCGCGCACCCTGAGCGCCGCATGGCGATGCCGTGAATCACGGCTCCGCGCCCCACACGCTCGCAGGGACACACCTTTGTGCATCTGGCCGCTTCAAAGCATTTTTGTGCGAGTGCCTGGGATTCCTGCCAGCTGGGCTGATCGCAATCAAAGCGCTCGCTGGCCCAATGCTGCTCCCAGAGCGGTGCGGGGCTTTCTGTTCGAACTTGTCAGGCGCTCCTGAGTGGAAGGTTCCTGCAGATGGCTGCAAGATCCGCCGGGGCGACGCAGCCGCCCCCGATGGGCAGCCCTGCTGTGCATCGCAGCTCCTCGCTCGGCTGCTGCCCCGCGGTGCTCAGCGAAGGGGCGGACGGAGCAGAGCCGGGGATGCGGCGCATTTACCAGCAAAATGCTGAGATTCCCCGAGCCCGGCGAGGTTCCTCCCGGAGGAAAACCTGCTCTCCTCATGCTCAAAGCCTCAGTTTCGCTCGGCCCCTTGTGGAAGGTTCTCCCCTACTGGGGCATCAGAAGGTGCTTCTTGCGCACGTGGCACCGCGCTGTTTTCTGGGTGGTGGATGAGATGCTGACAGCGCCCTTAGCAAACCTATCAGCATGGATGGGAGCTTATGTGCTAAAGGGAAGGAAAAGCCCTCCATAGAAAGGCAGGGCAGCTGACAGAGAGCAGTGCAGAAAGCTTTGTGCAGTGAAGATAAAGCAGCTGGGAACAAAATCAATGCTTGGTTCAGGTGTGTTGTGACGGATGGATGGAGTAATTAACACAGAGGAGCCGACCCTCAGCCCAAAGCAGCACCAGCTCAGCTGTGTTGCTCCAAACTTTACCCAGCTGAGCTCTGGTGGAGCTCCCACTGCTTCTCTGCTTCACCGCTTTTGTGGTGAATTGTTTTGCCCTCACAGGAATTAACCTTGGCAGATCCAGTTCCCTCTGTCTGTACCATCCTATGTGAAGGGGCTGCACAGAGCTGCGGGGTCCCTCAGCTCCCCTTCCCATACGGCTCTCCCAGACCTCTCCCATCCTTCCCTCCTGCATCCCAGGCTCTGCTCCCAGCCCTCGCTGCCAGCTGTATCTCCACGGGCCCAGGCTCCTGGGTCGCTGCTTTTGCTGCCCCGTTCATGGCACGTGGCACACACAGTTCACACAAGGGGACACACAGAGCAGGATGTCTGTGAGCTGGAGGCCACTCCTGATGTGCAGAAACTGCAGGTGCTCTCACTCATCGCTATCGAGGCTGAGGGTATTCCTTGTTCCTTCTGCCCCTCCCTAACCTGGCCTTCCTCTACCAAACCATTCCATCCCAGCTCTCACCTCTGATGAGCAACAATCTCACAATTCTGACCATGCCTTGGTCAGCGAGCATCGAGCTGTTGGGGCAGGGCAGGCACCAAGGAGGCGTCTGGGAGGGGATGATGATGATGATGATGATGATGATGATGGTGATGATGGAGACGGAAGAAGCTTTGAGCTCCCCTTGAGGATCAGGCTGTCAAGTTGCTGCGTCCACCCAGCTTTCATCTCCCTGTGTCCCCACCTCATCCGAGGAGCCTCCACCAAACTGGTTGAGGTGCTGCCCATCTCCTGCTGCCTCTCTCCCATTCCCTGCCAGGCAATGCACAGCTCAGGGTGAAGGAGAGGCACAGGGAGGGAAATGCTTCACACTGTACCATAACATCTGGGACCCTTCTTGCAAAGCTCATTGTTGTTCTGGTCACCTGCAGCCCAAACAAAAAGCATGGGACAGTGTTTGGTTGTGTCTGGGGTGTGGAAATGAGAAGAGCCCAGACTGCCAACCCCTGAGACAACATAGGAGTGCGTTCCAGAGGCTCTGTGGGGTGCACGAGTGCAGCCTGGATGGTGCCCTGTAAAAGCAGTCAGCTCAGGTCCTGCCAGATGCCCCAGGATTGGCTGGAGGGAGGGCTGGGGCACCGTGTCTGGAGGTGATGCTGCCAGAATTTGTGGAAGCATCGAATGGTTGGGTTGGAAGGGACCTTAAAGTCCCTCAGTGCCAATCCCTGCCATGAGCTCCATGCCACCACCAGCTTGGACTGCCCAGGGCTCTGCACAGCCTGGCACCCACAGCTTCTCTGGGAAGCTTGTGCCACAAAGAATTCCCTTCTGGCATCAAATCTAAATCTGCCCTCTTTCAGTTTAAAACCATCTCCCCATTTCCTACCACTGTCAGACCGTCGCTCTACCCGTGTTTGTAAGCTCCCTTCAGGTCCTGCAAAGCCACAGTGAGGTCTCCCCAGAGGTTTCCCTTCTCCAGGCTGAACAAGCCTGACTCCTTCAGCCTTTCTTCTCGGGAGAGGTGCTCAGCCCCAGAAATGCAGTGCAGCCAACAGCTGGCAGTGCCTCTGCAGCTGGAGAGCCTGGCAGGGAGGCCGACAGCCATCTCAACCCAGGCAGATCCCCGCACTCCTCCTCAGCTCTCTGCGCTCACAGCGACCTGCCCCAGCTCAGAAATGCTGCAGGGAAGGGAGAGTTTGTTCCCACCAGGGAAGGAACAGAGATGACAGGGCCAAATTTAGGCAGGGAAGTGTGCGCGTCGATGGCGCGAGGATGCGCTCGATTCCACGCGGTTGTGAAATCCTTTGCGTTTCTGGTGGGGGAGGAAACCTGGCAGGACAGCTTATGTAATGATTTAGCAACAGGTCCCAGCGTCACCCAGCTCTTTGAAGTGGGGGGTGGACCCGGGGTGCGACGGAGAGCGGAGGAGGGCGGTGAGCACTGCCCAGGGGTTGTGCGTGGCCACGTGTCTGTGGCACAGAGGGCACCGATGGTGGGCTGGGGCACGGGGACACGGCGTGGGGAAGGGATGCGGAGAGAGCTCAGACACCATGGGATGTTATTGACATCCATGGGATGGGATCTGCGTGGCAATGGCCCTGAAGGATGAGGTGGATGACCCAGAAGCTCAACCCCGTGTCTAAATAAATCTTGAAACCCGTTAAATAAAAACTGCTGTGAACGAGCAGCAAGCAGAAGATCTGTGTGAGTTGTGCTGCTCACGTTATTATTTAAAGAGACTGCTTCTCTTAATAGTGAAACCTACAGTGCTACTGATCAGAAGGGAGCTCATCTTGAGACAAGACTTGAGGCTGATCCACATGTCACACTTCACTGCGTCTGCTTTCCATGAAGAGCCCTCAGTGAGCTGAGCTTTGGGCAGGTATTTCCACGTCCCCTTGCAGACTAAACAGGGACAGCAGATTTTTGAAGGCAATGTGCAGCTGGGCATGCGGGCAGCTCGTGGGTATCAGTACAAAAGATGGGAGGAGGAGGTGGGAGATGTGATATTCTGTGATACGTGGCACCCACAGCCCTGGAGCGCAGCACAGCACAGCTCCTCCCTGTGACAGTGAACCAAGATGCCTGTGCAGGTGTGGAGAAAGCTGTGGGCTTTGTGACTGCTCCATCCATCTCCTGTGTTGCCCAAACCTGTATGTCACTGCCCAGGGCAACCTCCTTTGTCAAGGCTTGGTTGGATGCGCTGAGCTGCCTCACGGCTGTGTGTGTCCCTGCTGTCCAGGGGGGAAATCATGGAAGGTTTTAGGTTGGAAGGGACTTCTGAGGGTCCTGGTCCATCCCTGTGTTCAAAGCAGGGCTCACCCCAATGGCAGCCAGGCCGCTCCAGCCCGTGCCCAGCGGAGGTTTGGATCTCTTGGAGGATGGGGATGTTCTGATCCCAGGGCTGCACCTTTCTTATCATAAAGGCTTTTTCAGTCAGAGCTGCTTCTGCTTCAGCTTCTGTACAGCGTCACTTGTTCTTACCCATGGAAGTGAGAGGGCCTTGGAGAAGTCATGGAGGCATAGAATGGCCTGAGATGAACACTGTGCAGCCAAGCTGCCACACATGGTGGCTTTAGCTACAAAATCAGCCACATCATCTGGAGAACGGGCAGGATGGCAGCTGGATGTGGCTGCTGCTGGGCTTTATAACATTTCTTCACCCTTCCTGCAAAACTGAAGGATGGAGACCTGCAGTGTGAGCATGCCAAGGCTGCAAGCTGGGTTCACCACTTCTGTAACACCAAAAAGCAGTTTCTCTTTTCTTTAAAGACCCGGTAACTGCTGAGGTTGAAATACACAGCTAATTTTATTAAAATTAAATCATTAAGGACTGCTCTGCTGCTTAGGAATGGCTGGAAAAAAAACAAAACCCCTTACCTTCCCTCTGTAGATCAAAGTGCCTCATCTTCCTCTTGTAACAAAAACAGTCTGATGTTTTATACAAATGTTTGATGTAGAAAAGCAGAAAGGATGTTCCAGGTGTTATTAACTAGCAGCAGCCCTGAAGAATTTGTAACCTCTGATGTCAGCCAGGATAAAACGAAACAAAATCAGAACCTTTATGGGCTTTAATGCAGTTTTTCTGGACAGCCCTACTGGACGCCTCACCTCCTGGCAGTTTCCCCCTGCAGGCAGCTGAAGCTCCCTGTCTGAGCTCCTCTGCTGCCCTGCAGCCCTACGGCAGCACAGAGCCAGGACTGCGGCGCTTCATGGCCAAAAGGAGCACAGGCAGGGATGCTCCAGGCACCCACAGTCCAACACCAGCACACAAGAGGCAAAGCAGGCTCCCAGGCCATGCTGCACACCCACGGACTGCGCAGCCTTGAGGATGCTGCAGCAGCTGCAGGCAGCCCACGGGATCTCGGGGTCACGGGTGCAAAGCTTGCTCGTGTTTGGTTGTCTTTAAGGCGGCCAGGGCAGCCTCCCAGCAGGGCGGGAGGAGGTGGAGCAGCCCTGCCGAGGCATGTGCGTGTGCACAGGTGCTCTGCAGCTCCGCCAACCTCGGGACCCAGACATTAAGCTGTGATTTGCCTTGCCAGACGAGTTTTCAAAAGCAAGCTATCAGCTCCTGCTCCCAAACACGTGTCCGTCATAGAGTTTATCCTCTGCTGGAATTGAGCAACTCAATTCTCCTCTTGCATTACTGAGCCTTTCAAGCATCATTTGATAACCAGTATGAGCGCGGCTCCCCAGGAATTGCTTCATCTTTTGGCGTGTTTTGCCCTGCCAAAACTCAGTTTCAAGCTACCTATAAATTACGCTTCCCGCTTGGCTTTCATCTGCTCACCATGCAATGGGAGAGAACGAGGCCAGGATGTGCCACAGCAGGGCTGAGGACTGGCTGCAGGCACAGCATGGCAGGCAGCAGCCCGAGGAAGCAGAACAAGCACAGCCCACTGCTGGCCTGTATCAGGGATGGAGGGCCCTGCTGGCTGCTGCTGCCAGAGATTTGGAAGATGAGAGGAAAGAGGGCAGGGAAAGCTGTTTTGTTTTTTTTCTTGCAGGGTTGTGAATGGTTGAGAAAAGGAGCAGTGGGCAGAGAACAGCAGTGGGCAACGCCTGTCCTCACCAAGGAACTGCAGGCACAGACAAGGTGGGGAGAAATGCCAAGCTGCCAGCACTGAAAAGGAAGATCTGCACAAGCCAGCAGCTCCTGAAACCACCATGTGGGGCACCTGGAGGGGCTGGCATCGCTCAGACCTAAGGTTTGGGCTACAGAGCAGCTTTGCTTGCACGGGAGCAAGCAAATAGGAGGAAATGTCAGTTGCAGGGTAACAGAACTTCCCAGGTCAGTGCCTCTGGGTCTGTCATGTAAATGTGCATCTGCTGGAGAAGGCTGTGCCTGCTGAGGGTGAGGAGGAGCCAGCAGCACCAGTGAGGCTCAGGGAAGGCAGGTGTCAGCCATAGCAGGTTGCTGACCTTCTGGTCACTTTGGTTCTTCCATTTCAGTGCTGGCCTTTTGGCTCTGCTAACTGTGACCCCTTGGGCTGCCAGCCCACAGCAGTGCATGGGGTCGTTGTCACCAAAGCACAGGACCCAGCGCTGGGTTTTGTTGGAGTTCATCCCATTGGCCTCAGCACATCCAGATGCCCCTGTAGGACGCTCCTACCCTCAGGCAGATAAGTTCTAACTTGGCGCCGTCTTCATCATCCAGGAAGGAGATGTTCAGCCTTTCAACAACTGCTAAGACGTGCCAGTGGCAGCTCTTATCCTTATGGTGGGTAGCAGAGCTTGAAGCACCCTGTGCCTCTGAAGATGGAATTGCAAACACCCTCAGGGTTGGAAATCCCTCTCTGCAGGGCAGCCCTGGAGGGCTCTGCAGTCCTACAGCTCCTCTCCCTGGAGATGGAGGGATGGGACCAGCTGTGCAGAGGAGCACAGAGGCCACTCCAACAGCTGCTGCTCCCTGCCCACCCCCAGGGCACGAGGTACAGAAGATGGCAGCTGTGGCTCCAGTCCTACCCCAGGACTTGCTTTCTGCCCTAACAGGATCTTCTATCACATAAAGCAGTGCCACCCCAGCAGCCCCACTCTGCCCCAAGCAACACGAAGGTCTGAGGAACCTGGAGGACAGATTGTAACAAGCTTTTCCCAGCACGAGGAGTGGTCAGATTTTGCTCAGCTCCGCAGCTACCATCTCCCAAAGTCACAGCCCTACTGCAAAGAGCGATAGCAGAAGGGCTGCAGAACGGGTTGTAGTAATTTCTCTAGATGTCACCAAACAGCAGCACGCTTTCAGCCCCATCAAGGTGCCAGGAGTGGTTTGCCAGCCCACAGGGACCACAGCATGAGATCCTCGTGTGAAGCCAACAGCGAATGAGCAGCACAAGGAATGCAGGAGGGTTTTAGCAGCGCTGCCTGAGCAACACGATTCCTCTCTGCTATGCCAGCAACTGCGTGACTGCTGCAGGTGCCAGCCAAGAATAGCAAATGTAATGCCACACATTCACTGCTCAGCCCTACAGGATCTCATCAGCACCAGTAAATCCAAAGCTAGTGAGACCTCGCTGGTGTTTATCACTCAGCTTTGCAAGAAATATACAGGCACTGAATGTGAAAATGCTGTTCTAATGGAGCTGGATTAGCATTCAGAAGTGGCTGGGCCTCCTTCCCAAAAAAACGAACACATTTTACACTGAAACACTGTAATTTTACTGAACAACTGTTTAATGTAACGATCTGCTGTTCCTACATCTGTACAACATTGTACAAAATATAACCAAAAAACATTTCAGCCCCATATAAATGTTGCACTGGCTGTCTGAGGACCCAGTGGCTTTAAGACTCTCCTATTCTCTGAGATGCTGTCACGGAAACTGTTGTGGTGCCAAAGCTCCAAGGCACTGTGTGGTCACCAGCACGTTTTGGCTTTGCAGTCTCATTCTCCATTCAGTGATGGAATCCTCCAGCCATAGCAGAGGACCTTTGGTTGTACTCCGTACTTCTGGTCAAACATGAAAGATTTTTAACCTCTTTTAGCATTAAGCAGTAATATTCTAGGGATGCCACGAGGCAGGGACAGCTACGTTTCAAAGGTGACATGAATGTGGCAGCTCAGCACTGCCACATCCTTTTTTGTAGCTGATCTGCTCACGCAGATACAACTGGGTCTACATTTCCATTCATTCTTGTCCACCCACTTTCATTGCCAGTAGCACAGGCTCATGTTGCCCTGTCTGAGAATTGCTCTTACACAGATAAAGCCAGCAGCCCGAGCAGTGAGAGGTGAGATGGTCTCACACCTGTCTTCTCCACACAAAGTCTCGTTTTGGCCAATTGTTTTTCCCTCTCATCTTCAGAGTTTCGGAAGCTTCTCATTTGTATTTTAAAGGTCGTAGAAGAAAATCAGGATCACACAATTCCCAAAGCTTTTCCCCACCGTTTTGACTACGATGCAGCATCCTGTTCAAAATGCAACTACTGGATCTGAAAAAGCACTCAGACTATATTGCACATCTGAAAACAGACACGTAGCCTTTGTGCAGGGCCAGTGCTCAGAGAAAACCTTGTTCACACTGGAGTGCAGAGGAGGTTTCAGGAAGGTCCTGTCACAGGCAGGAGTCTGAAAGTAAGAGGAAGAGAAGTAACTCAGCAGGGGAACGGGCTGACAGGCATAATCCTCAAATGTTGGAGGGTCAAAAGGACCAGCATCTGAGATTTATTTGACCCATTTCTCCATTCATACAATCTCACCAAAGCATCCTGACCTACATACAGAAACATGTCTCAAACTGAAGGATATTTCATGATGAACTGAGTGAACTGCCCATGAAATGTGTCCATAAGTCCATTCACCCTTGGCCAACGGCGCTCATTCTGCACCCACATCAGGACCCTCGTTGACTCCGGCCAACTTAGAGTCACTCTTCCCTTCTCATTGCCTTTGGTCAACCAACCCCAGCTTCTCTCTCTCTGTTTCACCTTCCTACCACCCAAGTCTTCTTTCCTGCATCTCTTCACTGTAGAGAAATCTAACATAGATACTACCTTATTAAATGAAGTCTGGATATTTATTCCTAAGAGATTTGCTCAATGTCAATCCAAACTGCTGCACTCATGAGGAAATCAAGTATTTTTCTTTTTCCACATTTGCCTTTCCATTTCTGTTTCACTTTGACCACTCTGTAGGTTAATTAAAAGTTCCATAAAGCAGTCCAGACACATTCTGCATCTCAGGATACTGCTCCTATCAATACATACACCTGTATGGCTACTATTTTTAAGGCGTCCTGACACAATAAACGTTTACCTTGACACCACACGATGAAAGAAAGGGATGCTTAAAGACCATTACCTTTAACAATGAGGGAGGCTTTGCTGAAAGCACGGCCCAAATCATTGGTGGCTTCAACCATGTAGTCACCTTCATCGGCCTTGGAAGCACCGAAGATCACCAGGGAGCAGACACCAAAGTTGTTTGTGCCAAAGTAGGAAGGATTGTTGGAGAGGTCTCTGCCATCTTTGTACCACGTGATTTTGGGGGGTGGGTGGCCTCCAACCGCACAGCTCATGCGGCACTCGGTGCCAGCGATCACCACGTGAGGCTTCAGGGGGACGAGGAATCGTGGAGGCTGGTTCTGATTTACTCCCTTGTACCTCTGTGGTCTGACTTGAATGTCAGCTGGTGGAAGAAGGAAAAAAGCCTCGTACAACATGGCACACGCTCACTCAGGTGCTGCTTCATGGGGATGGAAGTCAGAGCAAAGGATTGGCTCAAAAGCACGGCAATTAACGTCTGGCATTCTGCACCTCCATCGTCTGAGATGCAGCACACCTGTGGATTGTAATTGCTGTTCCTTCTCAAACTGGCCAGAGTGTAACTTGCAGCCACAAACATTAGTTTCTGCAAAATTCAAGCCCTAGATGTTGCTGGGAATGAGTATCACAAATTACCTGACATGGCAGGAAACAAAGGCCTGCAACAACAACCATGGAGAAATGATAATCCTTCCCTACCAAAATGGAATTTCTTAGGGTGTTCTCTACACACTCTCATTTTGGGCAACTAAATGCTTACAGGAGGAGGGACCCATTCCAATGTGGTAGAAACAAGGAACACAGCACAACAACATCACACAGATGGCTATCTGTAAAAGCATTTTACCCTTTTGTTTTCGAACTCTCCAAGGCTGCGCAGTGTCGGATGGACGACTGGATCCCAAGTAATTTTTTGCCACCACCCTGAAGTAGTAATCCCTGCCTGGGATCACACTGGTGTACGTGAACTTGTTGGTGTAGATCAGGTCACCCACCACGTGCCACACGCCCTTCTGTGATTCGCGTTTCATGACTGTGTAGTAGAGATTGCTTTCCCATTTCTCAGATGTTGATGGCTCCCAGGTTACTGTCACTATATTTGGCACATTCTCTCTCAGTTCAATAGGTCCAGGTGGTTGTGGGATATCTGTCAGATGAAAACAAGCAATACAGGAGATGCAGGAAAAGCTTCAAGTCCATCACGTATTTCACGATTGAGCTTTTGGGAGACACCCTGGTCATCAGATGGGACAAAATTGGATTCCTTCTCCAGATGCACAAGCTTGTTTGTTACTAACTGAGCTTCTGCTGCATTAGACCGAACTGCTGGGGCTCCTTCCCTTCTTGTGGATAAAGGTAAGAGAGCTGAACTCAGTCCACTGCCTACCACATATTCACCTGTAAGTCCGTTATGCACACAAACACAGAAATGCAGGTGATAGTTACCCGTAACTTGAACTCGGAAGCTGAATGTTTCTCTTTTCCCTGTCCCACTCGTGAGCTCAACAGTATAGATGCCACTGTCAGTGAACTCAGCTGCTTTAATCAGCAGCTGGGAGGTACCATCCTGAGTGCTTATTTTAGCACGGCTTGGAAGAGAAGCTCCATCCTTTAACCAGGTCAACACAGAATCTGGAGGTGCCTGTGAAGAATAACTCTGGTTACAGCACAGGTGCTTCGCCTCCAAATGACAGTTCTGTTACCTCATTAAAATGCACCCCTACATGACACAGCTAAGGGTTGCATTGGAATATCAGAGATTGGCTCTAAGAGCCCTGGATACAGAGCTGCTCAAGAGTTTCTCAGTACAGGTACAGCTGTCAAACAAGGTTTGCTAGATCAAAACCAACAGACATCAGTATTTTCTATTTTCTACTTTAAAAAACATTTGCTTGTTTCTGAAAGAAAGAAAAATGTCCTTGAAGTGCTTATTTCTATTTCTCCATCTTTGGGCTCTACATTCCAAAAGAGCAGCTGAGTTGGAGCAGGGTCAGCAGTATGCACACTTTACCTTCCACACTCCTCCTGATATCCCAGACTTCACCTGTCTCGTTCCAACCTTAAGTCACAGCACACTGGATTTCTGTAAGTGACAACTTATGCCCTGCTGTGCAGGAAGACAAACACAGTCAAGAGAATGTTGCTAGAAGTGCTACCCCCAAAGGCTTTCTGAGGGAGCTGGAGATCAGTTCCAGATGGTGGTAACTCTGAGATGGTTGGACGGAGAGCATTCCAAGCACTTTATTTGCTGGGGTTGCTGAATAACTATAAATCTCATAAACCACGAATGTCAAGAGTGACAGCTGAATTCTTTTTTCCTGTTTTCCTCATGCAGAAAGCATACGCAGCACAGGCAGATTAAAGGATTTGCCCAGTGTCTTGTACACATGGAAAAAAAAAAAAAGGATTTCAATCTGAAAACTCACCTCAAAAGGAATATTCACTCGAATTGCGTTTCCTGCTTTTATAAGCAGGAAATTTTTCACTGTTTTGTCTATTATGAACCTGGGAAAAACTGGAAAAGACAGTGATTACTGTAAACAGTTTTATGTTATGACATAATCATCAGCTGACAACTCAGGTGCATGTGCTAGCCTTTCCAACAGCTTGTCTGCAGGCTGTTGATAAAGAGCAGTACAGTAGAAAAAAAGTTCCTTGATTCACTAGCAGAGTTCTTTGCTAATCACTGCACCTTTCATGTTTTATTGTTTTTTACCTAGCACTCTAATTAAATGAGAGGAAAGGATGTTCAGCTACGTTCACTACAGTGTTTGCATACATCTGATGTCTCAGCCATGGAAAAAACTATGGCATGCTTCACCCCCTCACACGGGTGATCCTCTGTGTAAAATGACACGAATGCAAAAAGAAATTGCAATGGACACTTATGGGGAGCTGGACTAAGAGCACTTCTTGATGCTCTCAAAAATTCTTTGTGCTTTGAGGGATCTTGAAGAGGAATAAAAGCTGATGTGGAGACTTACCAACGGGACGAACGACTTCAGTGAAAGCTTCAAGCTCTGTGGCTTCTCCTGGGCCACAGTCATTGATGGCTCTCACACGTAGGAAGTACGTCTCCTTGGTTTGCAGGCCTTTAATTTTGTAAGTGGTCGTTTCTATAGGAAAAATGTTGCATTTGGTCCAGCTGAGGCTGTTGGCAGACCGCATCTCCACGTCGTAGCCTTTCGCACCACTTCCCTCTTCTGCTTCAGGTACGTTCCACGTCAAGGTGACACTGCTGCTGTCACTGATGGTCATCTTAAGGTCCCTCACTTTACCTGGAGGTTCTGAAAAGGGAAATTTCATTTAATCTGTTTTTCTGGTATACGTGTACCCTCTTTTCAGTCACTTCCTGAGATCCCCAACGTTCTTGCAGTGCATTGGATCTCCACTCTGCACAGGGCATCCGCCATATCCTGACTTCAACATCACACAGGAAATCCTTCCATTCCTCTCTCATGCAGACAGCGCACGCTCAGCCATGAAACATTCCCCATTTGTTATCTTCACATACTTCTACATAGCACTGAAAACACTGCCTCCTCAGTAACATCCCAGTCTCCATTCAGGTACTCCCAAGACAGAAGGATGGTGGCAGTTCACTTACTTGTGGAGTCCCGAGCAAAGGCAGGTTGTGATGGTGCACTGATATCTCCCATACCAGAAGCATTGACAGCTGCCACACAAAATTCATATTGCAGACCCTTCTTGAGATCAGTTACTTTCAGCTTCTTGTCTGCAGACAGAAAATGAGAACGTTGGCTTGAGTGAGCAGTTCCCCAAGCAGAAAACAGTGAGACAATGTTGTACTTTTAATCCATGCAGAACAGTAGACTGAATCCTCAGGAGTAAAGTACAAATGCAGTCCCAAGTTCCCTTGTCTTCTCCTATCCTAGAGCATGCACACTTCTGAGGCACATTCATTGTATTCTATTCCAAAGAAAATATTCTTTGAGAGCTATTAAGCTACAGACAGGACAACATTGCTTTTCCTTATAGGATAATCCTAAACTCTTCTATATCAGAGAAGAGCCTAGCCTGCACCTGATGGATATAACAGCACATGCTACCTTCTGATCTCAACACAGATGAGCTCTCAGCCTTTTTTCAAGCCTTTCAAACTCGTTCCAGGGTTTGAGTGAGCCACCCACCTGCTATGGGCACACTGTTGACTGGCACCCAGGTCATGCTGCCCATCTTGCGTTTCTGAACGATGTACCCCGAAATTCGGGAGCTCCCAGTTTTCCGAGGTGCTTTCCAGGATATTGTGATGGTGTCTTTGCTGACACCGACGATCTCAGGAGGATCTGGGGCACCAGGTGTAGCTAAGAAAGACATCAATGTTTTATTATTAGAATGCTTCTAGTGAAAGATATGGAAATACACCTGCTGGATCATTTCTTCCAGGTTTCTCCAATGTATTTATGTGGGTGTGTTTTAAAAATCTGACTGAGACCACTCTGATCACTTTCATGCCCTCCTCTGGACCCACTCTAACAAGTCCACATCTCTCCAGCACTGGGAGCCCCAGAGCTGCCCTTGACCTACTGACCACACTCTTTTTTATGCAGCCCAGGCTATGACTGCCAAGCCCAGATTTGTGTGAACACTTCACAACCATGACTCAGGTTTAAATGTGTAGCAACATCCAAAACACAAGCAGTTTTCTTGACGTGAAACTCTGATAATGAATTTCCCATAGGGTTCTGGGACACCATCACAACAAGTTATTCCTCACCTTTACTGATTGTCACCACCTCATTTGATTCCAGTGCATCGCTGCTTCCCTCTGCATTCACAGCTCTCACTCTGAAGTAGTAACTCATGTCCTGTTCCACTTTGCTGGTAGTGAACGTGGTGCAGCTCCTGGGGGTTTCTCCCAGAGTCACCCAGTCGCTCTTGCCCACCTGCTGTTTCTCAATAACATAGTTTTGTACTGGTTTGCCCCCATCATCTTTCGGGGGATTCCACTGAATGGTGACATCATTGGCAGAGCTTTCTACAATTTTCAGGGGTCCTGCAGGTCGCTGTGGCTTGTCTGAAAGATAAACCACAAGCAGCTCAGTTCCAGATCCAGATGCATTCCCAGGCTTGGAGCAGACAGTCTCACTCACCAGCAGAGACTCAGTTTCTGATGGTACATATGCCTACTCGCAGATTGAAATCCAGGCACTTAAGCTGTCTCTTCAAATGTCCACTCTCCTAATTTTGATAAGGGAGGAAGCCAGGCCCTTGCTCCACGGGCTGACTGTTCTCATAAGCATTGCACAAAGAGTACAGACATTTGTGGCAGGATTGAATTTGACCTTGATGTTGTGTCTGTAGATTTGCCTGCTGTGTATAGCCCTACCTTCCACAGTCTCCCAGCATTCAAAACTCAATTAATGAGGCTGTCCAAAATGAAACCAGACACGTGTCGCATTAAAGGGCAAGTAGCACGTCAACAACCATTGCCTGCATCTTGATCTATTGGAAACACAGCCTTGTTCACCCTGGAATAGCTGGTAGTCTTAAGCAAGGCTGTGACCAGAAGTACTGGTTCTGCTCCCTCAGCCTTATGATGGAAGCCATCGTAGATGTGATGGGGATCTTACCTATTACCTCAACCTTTAGGTCAATATCCAGGATTCCACTGTCATTCTTCAGCCTGACTTTGTAATCCCCACAGTCCTTTCTCTCTGCATTGGAGATGGACAGCATGGTGAAGGTGTCTGTTTTATCAACACGAATCCTTGAGTCATCTCCCAGTTCTATTTTGTCCTTTAGCCACATTGCTCTGACTGGAAGCCGGCCCTCAAAAGGGATCTTGATCACAACTTTCTCCCCTGCCTTGGCCACAGTAGGAACGCTCATTAAGTTTTTTAGGAGAAATTCGTTCACCTGTGGAGGATCTAAAACAACAGTGCAAGGTCATTAAAAACTGCAGATCAAAGAGGATAAGGCTAACCTTGGAGGGAAGGACTTTCCCCCGTTCATTGCTGCTCTATATTCCAAACATACATTCCAAATAGTTTAATTTGGTTCTCTGGGGGGCTTATCCAAATCAGTCCATGACACTGCAAAAGCATGTACCTTCACCTTCATTTGTACACTCAGTGCTTCACACTGTGCACTTTGCTACAGGACAATTTTCAAATAGCATTTATGGCATCAATTTGCTCCTTCGCACGGGAGCAAATTTTCATCAGCAGCACAAGAATGAAGAGCCTGGTTTAGTAAAGCAATATGTGCACCCACCAAGTCTTTAAATTCATAGTGAGAAGCTTTGCACGAAGGCTCCACAGTTACATTTTTATGTACCAGCTTGTTACATCTCCCAGATACTAATTACAATTAAATCCCAATAGCCAACAATGGGTCCTGAGTGAACCTGCCCCATTTCAAGCACTGCAAGGCCAGCATTCTGCATTGAAAGCATGGGTCGTTTGAACAGACTCACCTTCAACAAAAATTGAAGCTTCAGTTTTTATATCTCCAGCTTCAAACCTATACTTCCCAGCATGAATGTCTTCTACTTTGCTAATAATGAGTTTGTGGACTAGACCTTCCTTCTCCAAAGTGACTCCTTCCATGCTTGTTAACTACAAGATAAAGATAAAGAGTACTTTCATTCTTAAATTAAAATAAAAAGGAAACATTTATGAATGTCACACATGTTTCATTTCAATATTATCCTGGGATTACGTACCTGCTGACTAATTCACCACTACAAAGGCTTGAATCAAAGTTCATTACCATAAATAGAAGCGTTAATTGTACCTCTGCCCCTAAAATACTACTGTCACCAAAGCCTCTTTTTCTATTCTTAATGCTAAAACTTTGGTCCAGGCTCCAGGATGGCACCTTGGAACTTCTGACAGTATCACACAGATCCCACAGTCTGACCTGGGTTGTTTAATGTTCTTTTGGGATATAGAATATGATGCCTACACTTGATTCTAAGCACTAATCTGAATGAGTACTTCTGGTGTTATGCCTGCCTGAAGATCATTTGAAGGTTTTCCTTTATTTTTTGGGTATCTCTCTGACACACCAAAGAAAAGAAAAAGGATTGCAGCACAAAGAAAAGCCCCATTTCATCGCCACCTATATAAAAGAATCATAGACTGGCTTAGGGTGGAAGGAACCATAAAGGTCATCTGGTTCCAACCCTCAAATGGAAAACACAAAGGAAAATCCAAAGCTTCCTAAGGAGGCAAGGATGGAAATGTCTTGAAGCAGGAAGGTGGAAAAAATCTTGGTGAGTTTCTAACCAGAATATTTAAACAGTCTCCTGCAGAGGCCTTCTAGGACCATACTCAGAGCAGAGGGATGGGCATCTTGACATGATACTCAATGAGAAGTGAAGTCAGAGAGCAGGGCATTACCAAGTGAAGAAAACAGGCTAGAGGACACTTACCTTTAACCCATCCTTAAACCAGGTTCCTGTTAAGTCATGTCTATTGACAGCACACGACAGCTCAGTTGGTTCCCCTTTCAGGACTCTGACATCAGCTAACTGCTTGTTGACACGAGAGCGTGGAGCTGAAAGTTCAGACAAGAAAATGTTGAAAAGAGGCTAAGTCTGTCTTGCACTGACAGAAAGTGCAATGAGGAGAAAAGACAGTTTTGGTTTTTTTAAATACATCTACCTCAGGCATAACACGTTGTGGTGGGTTTTTTTTAGTGATGATGTTGGCCAGCTGCACTGAAGGACATTCTAGTTGGCTGCATACAATACAGTCCTTGGATGTACAATACACTTCTTGTGTGCTTCTTGCAGTTCCACTAGGCATGTGCAGCCCCCCCACCATACACATAAGTTTTCTTATTTTTACAGGTTTTGATGCTGTCATCTTGCTAGTGCAGCCACTGTTAACATTCAAATGGCTGCATACACAACATTCTTCTTTCCTGAGTGTTCTCTAGCCTCATGTCTCCCAGTCTCTACAAATATAAAGGGCTGCACCACCCGAAATGGAGGACCCAGAGCCTGTTCTTGTTTGTACCAAAACGCAAAGACCAGTGGCACAGAATTAAACACGTACCTTTCAGATCATCCAGGTGATGACGTCTTCTGTTTTCTGTACTTTCTGTACTCTTCAAGAAATCACCTGCTTTAATATCAAGGCTAGGTCCCTGTTTTCTCTGGCTTACTGAAGGACCACCATGAAGGGCTGACATCTGATCAGAACCCTGTGAACTTTGACTGAGAATACCTGGCTTCCACCCACTAAACAATTTATCGTGGAATTTGCCCTCTGCACCTCCAAAGGAGGAATCCCTGTCGTAAGGAGAGCCTGACTGTCCTAAATCCCTGGCCTCAGCCCTAGCATCACCTTGACTGGAAAGTGATTCTCTGTCGTGGGATGAACCTTTGTGCTCTGATCCTCTCAAATCACTGGCAGTCCCCTTCCCAGCTTCACCATATGGAGATTTGCCAGCACGTGAGTCCAGCCCATACTCACCAGCCTTTCCAACAGCACCAACCACACCTTCTTTACCATGGACTGAGTACAACTCACTCCCATCACCTCCCAGTCTGCTAGCACTGCTTTCCCCAGCCCTGGATCCAGCTGACCCATGTGCAGATCCAGCACCTCGTATGGCAGAGCCACCAACACCCCCACCTTCTGAGGATAAGGCAGCTCCTCCTGCTCCACCCAGAGACCCTTGAGCTCTGCCCAGCATAGCATCCTGACCATGGTGAGATCCCATCACTTCTTCGCCTCCTGAAGGAAAATGAGCGGCTCCTGACCCAGCTGCTGCTGAGAGACCATCTTTTCCATAGGAAGAGCCAGCGTCCCTTACACCAGCTATACTAACACCAGCCCCAGCTGGGAGACCATCCCTCCCATATGGAGACCCAGCTGCCCCTGCTCCAGCTAAACCTGCAACACCAACACCAGCCCCAGCCAGGAGACCATCTGTTCCATATGGAGACCCAACAGCCCCTACACCAGCT
>NW_024962314.1:299411-299896 GCF_019238085.1 Lagopus leucura | reverse complement strand
CAGCACCAACACCAGCCCCAGCCCCAGCTGGGAGACCATCCTTCCCAAATGGAGACCCAGCTGCCCCTGCACCAGCTAAACCTGCTACACCAACACCAGCTCCAGCTGGGAGACCATCTTTCCCAAATGGAGATCCAGCTAAACCTGCACCACCAGCATCAGCCCCAGCCAGGAGACCATCCTTCCCATATGGAGACCCAGCTGCCCCTGCACCACCTAAACCTGCAACACCAGCCCCAGCTCCAGCCCCAGCTGGGAGACCATCCTTCCCAAAAGGAGATCCAACTCCACCTGCACCAGCTAAACCTGCAGCACTAACACCAGCCCCAGCTCCAGCTGAGAGACCATCCTTCCCATATGGAGACCCAGCTGCCCCTGCTCCAGCTAAACCTGCAGCACCAACACCAGCCCCAGCCGGGAGACCATCTGTTCCATATGGAGACCCAACAGCCCCTACACCAGCTAAACCTGCACCAATACCAGCC